>NC_068359.1:88899160-89034752 GCF_020536995.1 Dreissena polymorpha
TTCGAAAAAAAGCGAAAACATCCGATCATTTTGACTAGTAAACGAAAGAAGCTGAATTAGTTCCCTTCGTTATATAATCTCCATTAAACTAATACGTTCATTATTGCCATGAAGACCAGTAGTTACACAATGAATTGACTTGCCGTGAATGTTTTTGATATTTGTAAGATGCAATTGGCACTCAAGAAATTATACATGCATTTTATTCAGAACATAACGGGGCTGATTGTTGGATTGTGGCCCTTCCCTAGTCCAAATAATTACAGTAGACGTAATCTACCGATGTGCATTGCATATCGACCTCTATTTATAAAGTAGCCCAAACCCCCCATTGCCACAGACCTGTGCGTGAAACTTTTCAGATTTCTCTAGTCTGTTACCATGCTATAATTACAATTTCTATAAACACATATTTATCATTTTATGACTATATAATGTCTGTGGTATACAGAGAAACCTGAAAGTTACAAGTACTCGTGTCTAGTACTGTACAAACTATTGTACTCCTCGTTGAGAAAACAACTACTTCATCTACATGTATTAAAATATCATAAAACATAATTTTCAATCAAGTTGGAAAAAATCAATAAATAAATGTCATATAAACAGGTTTGTCATGAACGTTGACGTCGCTCTTGGTTACCAGAAAAATTCCACGCACGGATTTCAACCGTCATTGTTTACAATCAATTAAATGCATAAATACTTGAATTTGTATAGTGTTTTTTAAAAGTGTCCAGCTACAGGTGGTTAGCGTGTGGCTATAATACTAGTTAGTGAAAACATATTTTGGAATGATAAGTAATCATATTATAACGAAAATCAACTTTTCTTAAAAAAAATAAGTTAAATATATATTCAACAAGGTATCCAACTCGAAATCATCCGAAAACGGGATGCATCGTTTTAAACAGCCATTACTTCATCAATTTTGCAGCGATTTTCACGATCTTGGTCTTATTCAACGCAGAAATAAATTTCCTTTCTGGAAATGTATATGTCTTGCAATATTTTTACAAATACTGGGTCAACTTTTAAAAAATAACACGATACACAACTCGCGTGACCCAGCTGTGATCGATCAGACAGTATTCATGACTGAAATCTTCACGGGGAAATGGGCATTTTCCCTGCAAAGTTCACGAACCTCGATACCATAATTCAATAAAACGTATGAAAAAAAAAATTCTTACCGTGCTTGCCGTAGAATTATGCATCAAAACTAACTGTCCAGCGCATTTTCAAACCTTTGTTTACATACATTTCAACCAACTGACATTTTAAACACAAGGGTGATTTCATTGCTCCAATGCGGAGTTGTGTCCTTACAACTGGAGATTTCATTCATAAATACGGTCTGATCGATAACAACTGGGTCAAGCGAATTATGTATAGCTTTATTTCTTAAAATTTGACCCAGCATGTGTAGAAATATAACAATATATATACATTTCCTAAAAGGAAATTCATTTCTGCGTTGAATAAGACCGGGTCATGAAAATCGCTGCAAAATTAATTTAGTAATGGCTGCTCAAAACGATGCACCCCGTTTTCGGATGATTTCGAGTTGGATACCTTGTTATATATAAAACGGTAGTGATTTTTTTTTTATAGAAAATTTGATTTTTCGTTTTAATATGATTATTTATCATTCAAAAAGATGTTTCACTAATTATTATCATAGCCACACGCTAACCACCTGTGTGTCCAGCACGTGTGCCGGGAGAACAGGGCTTAATGTATTTTTGTTAAGCTCTATAATATTTATATCCAATCTGTATGAAAAAATGTCGGTGAACATTATTCCGGTGTTAATTTTTGAAAATATTGAGGCATTCGTTAATTATGGATCTAAAACGGAACATTAATCCGCAAAAAAAAACACCGGGCATATTGCATATTAGATCGGACACATGAAATTATTTCGAAAGAAAGCAATAAGAGTTTCAATTCTACAAGAGTAAGTATCGCTGTGCACGATTACGCTCTTACTGCTCGTATATATTTGACTCTTGGCAAATACCTAGTGTTTTATTTTGCTTAATCTAAATTGTGTCATGCATCTATATGTACTTAAAGCAGCATGACCAACAGCTCTTTCATATGTGAAAGAGATTGACACGAAATACCTACCCATCTATAATAAAGTTTATATGTGCACTTCAATATTATAGTTTTAAAGCATTTTATGTGAAGCAATATAAAAGTACTCTAGTAAATTTGAAATTATGTAATCGATTTCCTCTCAACATACATGCAAAGTTCCAGATAACTTTTTCAGCAAAATCTTGGTTTACACTCTATAATAATCCAGCCTTAAAGTCTATTATTAATTCTTTTTTTTCATGTAAATATAATTTTTGGCACATCCGCATTTAGGTTTATAGTCTAAGAAGAGCTAATGACAATTGCCGGTTTACAGCAGACTTTTGCGATAAAAGGACCAGATAATGGAAAACGTTCGGCTTTTCGACTGTTGTAAAGATGGTCTGTTATTCATAATAACGTTAAAGTGCTGTTGATTTCATAATTGTAATGAGGGCCTAGACGAGTGGGAACTCATTGATAAAATGTTTACATTATATGCATTGATATTGAGTTTTACGCATGATCACACATTTTGAATTCTTATTTTATTTTTCCAATGTGTAACCGTACGCACAGAATTTAAATCTACTTTTTTACTAAATTTAATTCAATTTTTTACGACTTTAAGCGTCTTATCTGGAGCTCTGCATACATGCATTAGTAGCATATATTGAAATATATCCATAGACTTTCTTTGGTTATTGAAGGTAAATTACTGTACAAAAAATATGGTTAGTCATTAACCAAAAAAAAGTTAAGTCTACAAACACGCGGTTAATTTCGGTTCAGTAGCAAATATCTTACAAAGGTGCGCAACTTCTCCTATAACATAAAATTTCCGTTATACGCCGTAAATTTCCGTAGTCCTCCGTAGCATTTCGGAATGACTGTCAATTGACATCATTGTATCATGCATGATAGTATGTTGCTTTGTGCTTGGGTGAAACTCACATCTTACCATCGCGTTAATTTATTAAACGCATTAATATTTGATTTCATTATGCACTGCGCCTATTGCACAAGTCTCTCTGCACAAACCAACATACACAATATGCAGCATGCAATTAACGAACAAGAATGTTGCATCTGTACACATGCATGATACCATTAAGCAGAATGTAAATAGACATTGGACATCAGGCAAGATGTAAGTGTCATCAAGCATGAAAAGGTGTCTACATATTAATTGAAAGTACCATCAAGAATCATGACACAGTCACAAAGAAGGATGTAATTTTTACCTAAATACCCTTCCATATTTGTCGGCACTGTGTGTTTGCTTAATTTCACTGAAGAACGTCTACTGGTAAATCTTACAAAAAAGTGATAAATAAGACTGAGTAGCAATTTTTTCGGCGTTGCTGTTTAACGTCAAATTTGGCCTTTCAACGAACTTCTTAAAAGCCCATTGAACTTTAATGAAGAAGTTTCCCGCTTGTAGGTCCGAATGAATTAAATCAAATTTTGCAATTGGCAATTTGATAGAAATCCCCATAAAACATTGCACATAGCTTTCTGAAATAAACAGGCCACATTGAACGCATTCACGATATCCAACAGCTCTCTTTGCAAAGACCTATCTAGTGTTTCTTGGCCGTGTAAGATCTATAATTAGAACATCGTCACCTAAACATCTACTAATAGAAGAGCATATTTTGGGGAAACAAATTCAATAAGAGTACAAAACGTCCACGATCAATAATGTGTAGTTTGTTAAAGATATCACGGCAGTAAAAACATAGCACTTTAAAGAGACCACAATCTGGTACATTTGGTCAATTGTTGCGTCCGTGGCGGACAATACATTTTTAAAAAGAAAGCGTACAAAAAAGCAAACACAAAGTTCTTCGTAAGCTTGTTTTAATCTTAAAAACACATAATCGACAGTCATTCCAGTCAAATACAATACTAACAGTCAGCACTCTAGAGATCAAAAGTGCGGATATAAATATTTAATTCAGGGATATCAAGTGTATCAAGTTCGAATTCCGGAAAAAAATAGCCGGTAGTCTGGGGCATTAGGTCCCTTACAGGGATAAAAGGTAAATCCCCGCCCGAGCCGTAGCTAACTGATTTATTGTAGTCTTTCTAGTTGCAATTTCTGGTGAGTACAATGCGGAATATTACGGATATTTGCAACATGTCGAAGATTTTCGGAAAGTAGCGAAGAGGTTTTCGTCAGTTAATATTCATGTCCGTGCCGGCCGCTAACTTATCAGAATCAATAAAAAAGAACCAGAAAAAATCGGTACCGATCGCAAATTTCCGGAATTCCGATAAAGCTTCAACATAATTTGTTCTCAAATGATCGCGTACTCGAACGAATCTGTCCCTACGCCTCAAACTCCCTTTAAATCTCATCGGACGTACATTGATCTCAAAATCTATCCTTGACGACTCAAATCAATATTTCCTGAATAGTTTGGCCTATTGACGTCCCTGTAATTATAACAATGGTCTTTTGGATAAACACCGCTAAGTTGTTGCAATATAATAACCGTTTAAAATAGTTACCGGTTTTCATTTAATAAAATGAGTAAGTCATATTCGAGATTTCAGCGATTGCCAATATTTTGCTTTTGTTTCTCATAAGCATATGGTGCTTGGTATCTGCTATTGACTCCTATGTAGATTGCAAATATTACATAACCCTTACAGCGGCCGAGCGCAGATATCTGCATTTGGCCGCTAAAAAGAAAAATCTTTGCGCATTAATTTAATTCAAATCTCATTATCATAATCAAAATCATCATCATCGTCGTCGTCGTCACTACTACCACCACCACCATCATCATCATCATCATCATCATCATCTTTCTTCTTCTTCTTCTTCTTCTTCTTCTTCTTCTTCTTCTTCTTCTTCCTCCTCCTCCTCATCATCATCATTAACAACAACAGCAACACCAACTTAACATCATCATCAAACAACAATAAACATCGGTAGCATACAATGTGCTTCATCAACCATACATAATTATATGCGTTAAAACACCATAATAGAACAGCATGAATGAAGCTGTCTATTACTCTTTTATATTTCCTATACCAATATTTTTTTTCGTTAATTGAAGGACTAGTTGAAATCTTCTATAAAAGCCCTCCCACCCACCCCCCCCCCCCAAAAAAAAAAAAATAAAAAAAAATTAAACATAATAATTATAACCCTAGCAAACAACAATAAACATAGGTTAGTTAGTAAACACTGTGCTTTAGCAACCATGCATAATGAATGTTTATGACTTCGGACCGTTGTGATCAAATTTAAAAAAGCAAGATGGTATGTATGCGGCACACAACACATAGATAATTATAGTTTTATACCTTAAACGTAGTTCATCAAAATAAAGATAAGTTATTATCTATGTAATACTTAAATTAGGTTTATAACGTATGCATATTTGTCTAAAACTTGTGAAATGTGATTCGTAAGCCGACGACAACATTATCATTCGGACCCTTCTCCCCACCTAACAATCGAGATTAAACACCTGTGGAGATCCCGATCTTATCAATGAATAAACCGGTTCAATGATGTCAAGTCAAATAAAACATACCATTACTATCCAAATAAATATCTATCAAAAAATGTAAATTGATATACCTACTTAACTAAAACTAAACTTAAACGATTAGCAAGAAAAATATATAAAGAAGAAGCAGGCAAAGTAGACAAATTAATTGTAACATATGTTTTCTCAGTCTCCCACTGTTGAACAATATAAATAGTATTTATCGCCACCCCAAAAGGGATCTTTATCACACGTTTGGCTCAACTAATATATAATCGTGACAGGACAAACTGTCAACAAATACCTTGTTAATGTTTTATACATAACTCCAATCAAAGGTCAACTTCCAAGGAAACTGCGGCATGTTAAAACTGTTGATTATGACAAAATGTTGTTTAGTACAAATCAGTACAATAGCGTCTGTTATGTGGCCTATACTAATCCAGTTAAATAAAACTTTAATCGCAGAAAAGTTTAGATTCTTTACACCTTTAAAGGGGCCTTTTCACAGATTTTGGCATTTTTTTTAACTTATTCATTAAATGCTTTATATTGATAAATGTAAACATTGGATCATAAAAGCTCCAGTAAAAAATCAAGAAAAAAAAAAAAAAAAGGAAATGTACATTGCCCGGAGCAGGGTTCGAACCAGTGACCCCTGGAGTCCTGGCAGAGTCCTGTAGTATAAACGCTTATGCCTACTGAGCTATTCCGCCGAGTACACATTCTCGACGTATTTTATACCTTATATAAGCAATCTTCGTAGTTTCACAAAATTTAACGACAAAAACAGAACTCTCCAAATTATTCAATCGTTTCGCGTTGCAACGCTGTATAATTTTTAGGTTTTAAAATCGTCAAAAGATGCATATAATGGCTATATTAGAGCATGGTTAATGTTCAGTATTAATGTTTCCTCACAAATATCATAACTAAAACGAAAACTTACGAATCTGAATCAACTTTTTTCAATTTTGTCAATTTACCAAAGCGTGAAAAGATCCCTTTAAGAAAATATATAAACAGTTCTTTCCTGTTTTAACAAAATGATACATTTAAAAATAAATTATGAAGCATCGCTAGCAATATTAGAAAGAGAAGTAGAAGGAGAATTATTATCAATAGTAGCAGTAGCAGCAGCAGCAGCAGTAGCAGCAGTAGCAGTAGCAGAATCAGTAGCAGTAGCAGTAGCAGTAGCAGCAGCAGCAGCAGTAGCACTAGCAGTAGCAGTAGAAGTAGCACTACCAGTAGCCGTATCAGTAGCAGTAACAGTAGCAGCAGCAACAGCAGCAGAAGCAGCAGCAGCAGCAGTAGCAGTAGCACTATCAGAAGCAACAGCAGCAGCGGCAGTGGCAGCGGCAGTGGCAGTGGCAGTAGCAGTGGCAGTAGCAGTGGCAGTAGCAGTGGCAGTAGCAGTAGCACTATCAGTAGCAGCAGCAGCAGCACTGGCAGCGGCAGTGGCAGCGGCAGTGGCAGTGGCAGCGGCAGCGGCAGTGGCAGCGGCAGTGGCAGCGGCAGTGGCAGCGGCAGTGGCAGCGGCCTTGGCAGTGGCAGCGGCAGCGGCAGCAGTAGCAGTAGCAGTAGCAGTAGCAGTAAGAGTAGCCGAAGCAGTAGCAGTAGCGGCTTTTTGCTTTTTTGTTTAGAAGTGTTTGTCGTATAAGAAGAACGCAAGGAAGACAAATTAATTGTAACATGTGTTATCTTAGTCTCCGTTGTAGTAGTATTTGTTGTATCTACACAGCCATTTTTCAGTCACCTGAGAGACATGTTTTTATAAGAGATTTAATTGTGGACCAATACATCGTGTATTAATATCAGTGTACACACTGGGACACCACATGGGGCGAGGATTAACAGGCCTTCAATTAATTATGCGCCTAGAGGCAAACAATACTATAACTTACTGATAATTTTAGGATTGGGATGTGTTTGTATCTTATTTGAAATTAGCTAGCTTAATTCAAAAACTAATTATAGCCTCAATATTATCACAAGAACATCATCACATATTCATTGTGCAATATATAATCATATCACCATCACAATATGCCAGAGCGTTAGTATTTATTGTGCATACATATCCTACAGCAACATTTACAAAACTTATTACAAACCAACCGCTCAAGCTTTAATTAAGATTGATTTTAATTTATATTATGACATACATTAAAGATCACTGTCAATTAATTAAAAAATAGCTTGATGCTTCGTACTCAGCGATTTAAATAAAAGAAACGTTGCGTACACAATAATTGGGGTTAATAAAAAAAGTCTGCAATTAAAATAATCAAATTTAAATAATACAAGATTTAGTTTCAAATTGTCGCTCAAAAAATGTATCAGTTATATCAGTTACTAGGGAATCGATTTGTTTAATCTCCGCAATCCAATAATAATTATGGTGTTTGTATGACAAATTAATAGCTCTTCGTCATTGAATGTATGATACTCATAAAAATATTGAAACAATAACCACAACAACAACAACATATGTGATTATGTATATATCTTCTTCAGATACTCTGTGTCATACTTTCAAAATTATCCTCATAAGATTCATAATAATAAAATAAACACTATTGCAATCTTAGTAAAAACCAACTTAGCCGTTATGCTAATGATTTTATGTTCAGTATGCGTGTACATTTCAATATTATATAACAACAAGTGTTCACAAATACCTATGTTTAATAAATATTAAAAACATGAGAACCAATGAAGGTATTTCATTTTAATAGACTAGTTTTACCGTGTGTGTACATTCATATAAAATCTTTTGAAAATCACACTTGAGATAATGTCTTTAGGTTTTGCTATTTCTAATCGATTTTAACACCATAAAACCACCGTATTTTCTCTTACATTCTAAATTTTCTTACATTTCCTTTTTAAGCCAAAATATTTATGTTTTCATGATTCTAAATTTTCGGACATACGGATTTTCGTACAGTCAGTTAAACAGCGCTATTTTATCAGATGTTGACCCTGTTTTTGCTTATCTGATGACCCTGCGGTCATGCATTCTTACAACCGGATTAAAGTAATAAAACAGAATCATGCCTAAGGGCAATCGACCATTACATTTGCGTACTTGGGTAAATTACCTTGTAAACCTCTAATAAGCAATGGTTCCTTCCAACAGCGTTTGAAATGATATCGTATTAAGAAAGCCAAACGTTTATTGTTTTTACTTTTTATATATTATTTCAGTTGATTGCAAAGCTGTTAAGTTGCATTTTTAAAGTAAAGAACGAAGGGAACAACACAATAAAATTATGTACACTGATGTATTATTTCTACTTCAATTAAATAATTGACAAACAAACATAACACACTTGTCTCTAAATATTTTTCGTATTTAAATTTTCCAACACGAAAAACAATATCTTTAAGTGAACGGAAACTTATAATTATTACGGCATATAGTAAAAGCAGAGTTGTCTGAACCATGATTAAAATAAAAAATAAAAAATGACACAGCTTATTTTTCCCTCAAGTGTTAATGATAATATGGATAAACAATTAAAAATACATAAAGTCAATTGTGTTGATTACTCGTTATTGAAATATTGCAATGCCAATTATAAGACATCTGATTAAAAACAAAATGTATGGTGGAATACCTAATCTGGAAATACAAACTAATGATACTATTAATGCAACAACAACAATCACATCTTTTCAAGCGCAATCAGAAAACTGCTACAGCTTTGTATTAACAAACATAAATATGTTTGTGCTTATAGATTTTGATAAACTTCAAATCTTTAAGCGTGCTATGAATTGAATATAATTTATATTTAAAAGTTTTGCTACTCTGTTGATAACTAGCAACAGCAAAAAGGAAGATACCATTTTTTATCATCTAATTTTATTTATATTTCATTGTTTATTTGTTTATGATCACAAGGATTGTTTGGATAACAGAGTGTGTCTAGATATACCGGTACCCTTAAAAATATTTTTATGAATTGCAATTAAGCGTAGAAATTAAACAGGCCCTAATACAGACACCATTTTTATCGGAATGCGATTATAGTTTCAATAGCAACTCGTAACGCTTTTAGCGACAAATTGACTTGGTCAAATACTGCATCTTAAACGGATAAATAAAATTGAAACCATTTATTTTCAATATTATCAAAATTATTATTTAGTTATTAATACATTAAGCAGCAAACTCTATTAATCAAAAAGATTTGATATAACATCCGAATTCACTGCAAAAATGAGCTGAGCGATAGGTTTTACGGTTGTTGAAATTGTTCACGATGAGAATGACGATGACGACGATGATGACGATGACGACGACGAGGAGGAGAACAACGACGATAACAATGACGATGATGATGATGATGATGACACTGATGATGATGATCACGACGATGACGACCATAACGATGTTGTTGGTGATAGTGACGATAATGCTGCTGCTGCTGCTGATGACGATGCTGCTGCTGATGATGCGGTGGAGGCTGAAGAGCAGGACGAGGACGAGGGCGACGACGACGACGACGACGACGACGATGATGATGATGATGATGATGATGATGATGATGATGATGATGATGATGATGATGATGATGATGATGATGATGATGATGATGATGATGATGATGATGATGATGACGATGATGATGACGACGATGATGATGATGATGATGATGATGATGATGATGATGATGATGATGATGATGATGATGATGATGATGATGATGATGATGATGATGATGATGATAATGATGATGATGATAATGATGAGATGATGATTATGTTGATGATGATGATCATGATAACGTTGATAACGATGATGTTGATGAAAATAACGATACTGTAAGTAGTAAATTAACTCATTAATTGTTATTATAATACACAAGCACATGCTAATGGATCTGTATCCGCAAGGCGGTCAAATGAAAACTCACTTGGTATAAATATGAAAAATTGAATCAAAATATCATTGATTAGCTTGTTCGCATTGCATATGCTTATCATTGTGCACAGGCTAATCTTATTTGACGTGCATTAAGCCTCGTTTTCCATGAAAGCAGCCAATATGTGCATATTTTAATGATAAACACTAGACTGGTCAATGGCGTTTACAAGCTGGTATATACATTCACTGCTAGAGCAGAATCATTTGTCGTCTGCTGCAGACAGGCAGTGGTAATCGTTCCTAGCAGAGTGAGTTGTGGTTCTTGCCGTACTTAAGTCTTCTAAGCACCTACTGATTTGCATTTATTACCCATTCTCTTGAAACGCCGACTAATAAAGTGCGATAAACCGCCTTTAAGCACTTGGCACATTAACAAATAAGAACATTCCACACCTAACCGAGAACCGACGTCTTTAATCGCGAAACTATTACCAGAAATTGAATACCGCCAGAAACAACAATGAGCTCACTTCGATTAAATATAAATACACTATATTCATTGCGTCCTACGCAATCAAACATATCAACCGAAAATACCAGCGAATACAGTATTATATATGACATCGATCTTATATATCGCCTCAGACATGCGAGAGCGCCACGATGAGTGAAGAGTGTGTGTATGAGAGTTTGTTTACAGGTCCTACTAGCCTCTTCACGAGATTTGTGTAGCCCGACCTGAATGAAGAATGAAATGGATGTAGTAACAGTTATATGAACACGATATATCCGTACCAATACCCACGTGAGCATATACTAATAATAATTAATTTTTTAATCGCCATAAGCTTGAAAATAAACGTAAATAGATACAACAAAGACCAATTCGGAGACTTTAAAATTTTTTAATTACCTCCCCTGCAATAGAAAATATATATGGAGACTCGCATTCTATGGAATATCTAAATCTCAATATATCTTTCTCCGAAATTTTTTTCTGGTAAAAATCATCTTAAATTTAGCTGTATATTCGTATGTAATTAATTAAACAAGAGTTATAAAAAGGCATTGCAAAAAATATCGCGTTTTACTTGAATAAGTTACCTCCCTTAAGCCTATCGGAATATCAAAAATACGTATATAAACAAAACGCGTTCCTTGCATAAGTGATAATAAAGCGCGTGCCCGTGCCACTCGTCCTCCAAATACTTACTAAATATAGTACAACGTATCTACAATCATTGCGACTAACTCATACCTCAGTAAATAAGTAACCAGGATAAATATACGTTTAGGTAATTAAGATATAAAACATGCATATAAAAATTTACATGTTCCCTGTCTGCCGAACCCGATCCATGGACTATAGCCACAAGAGGTTTCTATGTACCTATGTAGCCGGATTGCGCCCTCAGAGCGCCCAACACCGACACAGATCACGCTACTCTCCGGTCAAACACAATACTGCATAGGACTACTGCCTTTGTCACCATATTATCAGAATCATTAAAGTGCAAAATGGAAACTTTCAACTGTCCTTTCACTTCATAAGCCATTGGCGATCTTCAATGATCGCTTATTTCCGAGAGATGCATTTTATTTTTTTCAAACTTCGAATTTTGATATATGTTTAACTTATTCATTTAGATTACATTATTTTCACTATAAATATTGACTTTGATCCAATTATCATCTGAAAAATACGATTTCGCGATTTCTTCAAAGATCGAGCGAGCCTTTTTACCTGTTAACTTATATATATCTAATTTAAGGTTACACAGATGTAAAGTTGTCGTGGCCGAGTGGGTAAGGCGATAAAATTGAAATCTTTTGGGATTTTCCCGCGCAGGTTCGATTCCTGCCGACATCGCATACTTTTTGCGACGCGTTTTATTTCTTTTCTAACGTAATTTGATTTAATATAGCACATAAGCTATGTTTATTGTTAAATATGTTGAAAATTGTATGCACATCCTTCAATTTTAAAATTAAAACAACGTTATGGCTAAATTGATTAATTTACTGCTGAAAATACGAATGATGCATGTTGCATTTTTATTTTTATTTCAAAAAGTAAACGGTAAATCTGTCTATTTTTTGGTATTTTTGCTGTATATAGTGTTTCTATAAAAACTTAATTTAAAATATAACTTAAATGATACTATTTTGAATTTTATGACACTTTGTTTTTAACCGACCCAATTTTTACTTGGCTGAAATCACTTACATTTCATGGCGCTATTCCATAGATTAAAATTTGTAAAAAATAAATGTCTGTAAAAGAATACTTATTTCATCTTGTTTAAACTTTAAACACCCTTACTGCATCTGTACACACCAACTGCATGCCCACATTTGGAAATTTGAATGAATTATGGAACTTTTATATACCCCAGGGGTGAAAATAAACTGGACAAAAGCCGAGCGTGAGGGTGGTTTTGAAAAAATCGGTTTATTTTTTTTAAGCATGGAAAGCTACCTACAAATTTGCATGTAGTTTAGTGAAATGATGCTGATTAGGAAAATAATTAATTAAATTATATTTGGATATGTGCCCATTAGAGGTGCGCAAGCTTAAAAAGGTAGAATTACCGAAATTCCCGTTCTTACACGTTGTAGCATGGATCGGGTATTGAACACGATACACGTGTGTATTAGCACCCTACTGTAGTCCCGGCGGGGTTATCAACTGCACCAATACACCGGTAAGCAACCAGGGGAATATCATATGAAAAAAGAACTATCATGCATGTTTGTTTTGTTAAAGTGTGTCACAAAATTTCCCTAACTGCCGATGTCGGCTATAATCTCGGTATAAACATGCAAAGAAATTAACATATATATAATGTTAATGCCGATATGTTATTGGACATTTTGTATGTCAAATGTTCATTATTTGCATTAAAATTAAGACGATTGTATTGAACACGATACACGTGTGTATTAGCACCCTACTGTAGTCCCGGCGGGGTTATCAACTGTACCAATACACCGGTAAGCAACCAGCGGAATATCATATGAAAAAAGAACTATCATGCATGTTTGATGTGTTAAAGTGTGTCACTAAATTTCCCTAACTGCCGATGTCGGCTATAATTTCGGTATAAACATGCACAGAAATTAACATATATATAATGTTATTGCCGGTATGTTATTGGACATTTTGTATGTCAAATGTTCATTATTTGTATTAAAATTAAGACGATGCTTATTTGCCAGAAAGCGTTTATTTCAAATTCAAAACAAGCAATAATCATACATAATACCAAAATATAAAACTAACAAAATGGCAACACTCTCGCTTAACGCAACGTTCAGAAGCACGCGCACTTAACAAAATTATTGCAACTAATGCAAGCTGTAATTAATATGTGACTACTTGCTATACAACCAGTATCATGCGAAAATTGATCTTATTTAATTGTGGTTCCCTCTTTGAATTTATGTTGCCTGTCGACTTTTAGAATAATGTGTCAGTAAGAAATGTATTGCTTGCTCTACAACCAGCATCATGCGAAAATGGATCTTATTTAATTGTAAATCCCTCTTTGAACTTAAGTTGTCAGTCGACTTTTAGAATAATGTGTCAGTAATAAATGTTTTTCTTCAGTTTCACATGTTTTTAAGAAAATTTAGTGAAAGATGCAAATGTGTCTTATTTTTTTTTTCTGTGTCTTCAATGTATCTTATTTATATGTGACTGCGTGCTTATTTTTTTTTCAAGAAATGAAAGATGCAAATGTGTCTTATTTTAATTTTATCCATGTCTTAAATGTGGCTTATTTATATAAGATAAAATGATATACTGCCAGTGTCATGCAAAAAAGGATCTAATTTCTTAATATCCACATTCACGCTTTGTTCTTTATTAGCACCGTCTTTAATTAGGCTATCTATTTAAAGTACAGATTACTGTGAACTTAATAATTGTGCAACGGTGATGTTGATCCATTATCGTTGTTAATTTAAAATGTAGACAACAAGTTAGCAATTAATGAAATCAGTTATTTTGGAAGTAAATCTAATTGTTTCTGTACAGTAGCCAGGTGGATGTGTATTGAGCGGATAAGATAGGGATCACCACAACAAGTTTCTAATACACAGTATAGACTTCCCCTATTATTATTAATTACCTGATTGGAATAAAAAAAGTGTTAAAGATCATTTCATGTGAAAAGCAGGATTTCTGACATAATTTCAATCGTTTTGCTTTTATACACAATTTCATGGAACAATGAATATATTGGCGCGATGGAACACAATTTATAAATCAAGCTGACAGTATAGTATCATTTTTTAATTATGTGTAATTTAATTCGCATCTCTCCCTTAACTCGTTCAATGACACGTGAACTTATATCAATTATAAAACATCACGTGCATCATTAAATATTTTTTTTTAATTATGAAAACATATTTGTTCTACATGGTTTTGTTTAGTTTTTTTTCTCAACCAGAGAGACATTATAAAACATTGTTATATATAAAGCGCTTTACTTTTCTACATTACATAAAGATATATCGATTTTTTTGTTAAGTGTACGTGCTTGACATATTTATAAAAAGGCAGTGTTTATTTTTGTAATAAAATCGAAAATTGACATTTAATTTGATGCAATCCACATTGTTTAGCGGCCAAGCGCAGTATTCCGCTCTCGGCGGCCGATGGTGTATTGCAATATATACAATGAAAAGCTGGGTTTCTGACATAATTTCAATCGTTTTGTTGACGCGGAAGTGCTTTTTGGTGGCCAAAAATACTATTGTTCCCTTTATTTAAACCTAAATCAGTATTTTTTTACACTTGAAGGTTTGTACAGCGGGGATTTCGGTACCGGCGCGGGTTTATGTGCTTGTTAAGAATTACCGAAATCCCCGCTAAGAGGCAACATATTATCCTGATTTATGCTTTGATTAAACATTGATAACTAAATTGCAAAAGTGTATAGCATATTGTAAATAAGGTAGTACGATATCATTTGTTTCATCAGATTTGTTTGGAAAATACTTTCTGAAGACTTATTATTACTATGTCATGTTATATTTACATATACTTTTGTGTAACCAATGTTTTAAATGTACATTTTACCTTTTTTACATTCGTTTACACATTTTTCACATTAATAAACTATTTAATAATGGAAAAAATATTCTGATAAGAGTGTTTAAATGATTAACACTAATATGATTGTGTACAAATCAACATTAATGCAAAGCCAAAACCCAAACATAATGACATATAGACCCTTTAAGGCGTAATATGGGGGATTGGCGTAAACATGGGTGATTTCGGCTCTGGGCGTACGAATGTAGCAGTACCGAAATCCCCGCTAATTATTTTCCAAAAGAAGTAACCGAATGGGAGATAATACATGTCACTGGTTGCTAATGAAAAAAAACACTATAATAATTTTGTTGACACTTGAAGGTTTGTACAGCAGGATTTCGGTACCGGCGCGCGTTTAAGTTCTAGTGTAGAATTTCCGAAATCCCCACTGAAAGGCAACTTAATGCTGTCAAGAGTGCTTAATAATTAAAATTAATATCAAATTTGTTGCACCTTAACATTCATGTGAAGTCAAAAACCATTCATACCGATGACCTATTGACCCTTTAAGGCGTAAATATGGGGATTTCGGTACTAGGCGGGCGAATGTAGAATTACCGAAATCCCCTTTTCATCATCGCACATTAGTGTAACATAAATTTTAACACAATATATGTAGGGAAACTCATATGAATCGCGTAATGTGAAAATGATTATTATGCTATAATTCGACCACGAAACTTGACGTGACTTAATACCGGACATTATGGAATGGAGCTACGCTTGCCGTATTTGACATAAGACCCATTTTCGCAAATTATCTTATCAATGCTTATATGAATTTGATTGCTATAATCTTATGCGTATTCGACACGGAATTATTGTCAAGGTTTTTCATTTTGTCAATATTTATCATAGCAGGGGACATTGCTGACATCAATATGGATACTGTTTTCATTTTCTGTCGAGAAATGATATGACTTATTATCAAGATTATTTTATAGACCGGTAGCGTTCTCTTCACAATTGAGATTTATTTGTACAGGTAAATTGCTCTTATACTCACCATTCGGACTCGACGATCGGCTCGAATAAAAATGTTAGTCGCTTAAAAGTACAAATTCATCATATTGAGCACGATTATTATTATTATTATTATTATTATTATTATTATTATTATTATTATTATTATTATTATTATTATTATTATTATTATTATTATTATTATATAGCTTTTAGAAACTTATACCTTAAAAAAAATCCCATTGGAAAAAAAAATCCCATGGGAAAAAAAAATCCCATGGGACAAAAAAATCCCATGGGAAAAAAATCCCATGGGATTTTTTTATTATTTTAAAACACGATATAACGCGTTGAAATCGCGAGAAATGCTCATCATTTGTTAAAAGGTAGTGTTTCTGAAGGTTACATGAATAAATCTCTAAAAATCAGAAAAAAATCCCATGGGATTTTTTTTTCCCATAAAAAAATGGGATTTTTTTTCTATCAAAGTAAATTGAACGAAAATAAGCACAAATGCTTTAACAATGCTTAAAATCGATAACTAAGCACAAACGAACGTGTTTTATGTTTTTGAAAATCCCATGGGATTTTTTCTCCCATAAAAAAAGCTGGAGAAAAATCCCATGGGAGAAACCAAAATTCCCATGGGTTAATGAAAAATCCCATGGGATATTACAAAAATCCCATGGGAACCCCAACTTTGCAAATAAAGTTCATAGTGAAGAAAACGCATTTAACAAGCAAAAATAACCAATTATTAATCACAAGTTAGACTTTTATCTTATACTTTATCACAAATAAGCAAACCTTCAAGAAAAAGGGTACTTAAGTTTGCGAAATTTCGGTTTCGCAAAGTTTTTCCGGTGGCCGTTAATTCTGAACAATGTTTAAAACAAACAAGTTTGGTAGAAGATCTCTACACGATGTTACATAACAAATATATAATCCCTGACCCTTTACGGTTTCAGATAAAAAATAATTATTTAAGTTATTAACTATTAAGTTAATTAACAGTAATTTGACCGCTGCGTCGTGGCCTGTTTTCATCCCAGGTGTGTGATTTGTAGACACTTTGAAGAGGACCAGTATACGATACCACATTCAACGTACAAAACCTTGGGGCCTTGCGATTTTAGAGATTTTGACGGTTTTTCGTACACCTATAAATACACACATTATGAAAAAAAGTTTACCCTTGTGCTCAGCATGTATAACCACACGGGCATGATTTGAACAAATTTGATATAGGATACAATAAAGTTTTCACTATATACATATATGGAAAACCAATTACCGCCCCGGCCGGGCTGATATTCACTCGTAAGACTAGGGACATTATTAAAGGGGCTTTTTCACAGATTTGGGCATGTATTGGAGTTTGTCATTAAATGTTTTAACGATTGATTAATATAAAGATTGGAACTAATTATTTCCAGTAAAGAGATTTTTTTTATACTAAACTAATCCTCAACTGGGCTCGAACCACTAGCCATTGGAGTAAAAGTCTGGCACATAAACCACTCGCCCATCAATGCTCATACTTTGAGATGTGTATGTTATACTTAATGTCCGCAATCCTCGTAGTGAATTACAATATAATCATGCCAACAGAACTTTCAAAAGTATTCACTCCTTTGTAACGCTTTATAATGTTAAGCTTTTTTCATGGCAAACAAAGCAGCAAACAAAACTTGACGAAATAAAACATGGTTATTACAAACTTTTGGTGAGTTGAAGAAGAGCCATAATACGTTTGACTTTTTATTGCATTAAGTTACGTGTAAATAGAAGAGTTGTTTATAGACTAAACTAAACAATTTCGGCGGATATAATTGCTGAATCGGGCTTGACGTAGGGGTTCTCACTTTGGAAGTTTAACATGACAGCCATTATTGTTTTTTGTAGTTCGCAGTGGGGAAACAAGAATTTAAGTTTGGACACAACCGTCTTCTTACACAATGCCACTTGCATAGTATTCTCTAAGTTGTCACTTGCCCGGTATCGGCGGATATTAACAACGATACCATACAATCAATATTAAACAACACCACTATCCGCACTGAATTGAACTTTCTAAACTAGTGATACGTGGCATTTTGAAGAAACGTGTTATTTAAACAAATATATTAAAATTGGTTAACGTAGTCAATGATTACATTTCGACAACAGGCATACTTTACTTCAACTTTTGTACAGCTATTGCACTGATGTTTAATGTGAAACACATTCACTAGACTTTGAAATTAGAATTCAGAAGCAAATACAAAAAAAATGAAATTTCAGTTAAGTTAGCATTAAATCATTCTTATTACCACTTCAAGCAAATGATCAATTTCAATACAATCAGACACAGGACAAAATCATATGAAAAACAAAAACACAAACGTTAACGAATAACACGGAAAACAGTATAAATTAGTGTTGAGCAAACGCATGCCATTCCTTGTAAACATTATAACCCCAATCGTTATATTAAACAATCGCGTGATTTTCACACTCACTACTCACTCATATAATTTATTTGGTTTTGCCAATTTCAGATTTAAAAAGCCCATGGAAATCTCTTGGAAAATTGTCTAATCCTTCAAACTCGACCTTGGCCAGTGACGTCATGTTTGTGGCGTCCAGCACTAACAAGAAGCAACTCCTCAAGTCTTTCGTGTGGATCTTGTTGACTGCGACCAATAGAACACCTGGAATGCGCGCGTGTAAAATAAATGAGGCGTTCTGGAAAACGGTCTTTATGCATGTGCGCAAAGTGTCTTCCCAGACAAGCCGTTAAAAGCCGCACACGTTAATCAGGGACGACACTTCACGCTTTTAAAACGCAGCATTTTTTTTAGGAAAATCTTGCTTAAGCGGATTCTGTCGTTTCAGATCTGGGACGAAAGTTAACGCTCTTTCAAGATATGTATAAGAACTCAAATGTACGTGAATAAAATAAAATTAAACAAGACTATTTCCAAGCAATATATGCCCCCTACCGGCTCCAATATTGTCAGAATTTTTTTATTTGTTGCCATAGCAACCATAATTTTTGACGTAGGAACAAAATGAAATGACGTGCATGATGTCCATATTGCCATCTTTCCATGTTTCAAGTTTCATGAAAAATATGAACTTTTAAAGTTATCCCAGGACCCAGAAAAGTGTGACAGACAGACGGACAAACAGACAGACACACAGAGCGAAACCGGTTGGGGACAAAAAACATCAGGAACACAAAACAGAGAGAAAGTCTTGTCATAATCGGTCAGTAATATCAGACGAATTTCTATTACAAACCAGTACAATACATACTACATAAAAATTGTCGCAATATTGTCACTTGGTATTCTCTAAGGGGCCGTAATGACCTAAAAAGTGTAACTGGTTTCGATTGTCATCAGCCCTACGAATAAGCTAAACGGGCTCATATCCCTTATTCAACCGCAAAAATCATTTTAGAATACTTAATCGTAATAAATAGCAATAAATATTTTTATCATTCAAACTATATATATGTTGATTTTCATTGCTGTGTAGTACTCCTTGTTTCATTTCAATTTACTTTTTTAAGTAAAAAAATTGCCAGTTCCTTAATCGGTTATAATTAAGAGTAGGGAAACAGTTCACATTTCCTATTCAAACCGAATAAAGAACTGGGTTGTTATTTAGTAAAACTAAGTGAAATTCAAATGTATCGCAATTAATATTTATAATTTCAAACCTTCATATGCAATAATTTTCATTTATATTTAGTACTTTTTGGTTTATTTCAATTTACTTTTTACTTTTAAGTACGAAATTGCCAGTACCTTAGTCGATTTGAATATGGAACAAGCCAATTCGTCGAAATGATATTACCAGCCAAATAAACTTTCTTTATTGATCAGTGCAAATACCTTGATTTACAGTTTAATCATTAAGTGTAAGGAAATAGTTCATAGGTTATACATACTTGACTGTAGGGTACCGATAATGAATTTTATGACTTTCAATTCTCCTAATTGCAATCTAGT
The DNA here is from genome assembly GCF_020536995.1 of Dreissena polymorpha. NCBI lineage: Eukaryota > Metazoa > Mollusca > Bivalvia > Myida > Dreissenidae > Dreissena > Dreissena polymorpha. The sequence goes on from NC_068359.1 coordinate 88,919,705, forward strand.
ATCTACAAATGAATGTGCATGTTAAAATCTGGTAGAGTATCTGAGATATAGCCTTGGAAATTTACATCATACAAAAACAACTAAGGGCATAAACTCTTTGAAAGTGCAAGGTTTGGTTTCTTATGCATGACACTTCTTCCCATTAATTTCTACACATCCATGAAGTTTCATGTGTATCGTATCTGAGATAAAGCTCTGACAAGTTCAATAATACCAAAACAACAAAAGGCAATAATTCATATTTGAGAAAGTGAAGGGTTTTGGTTCTTAGCATAGCATTTTTTTCATGCTGAAACCTTGCATGTTATCTAAGAAATAGACCTGAAAAGTTTCATCATCCTAAAAAACAAAAAACAATGGGCAACAACTCTTGTAAAAGAAAGTGTATGGCTATGGTTCATGTACATGGAACTTTTCCTCATTGATATCTTTGGACCTATGAAGTTTCATGTTGATATCTTAAATAGTTTATGAGATATAGCCCTAGCAAGTTTTGTGACCGACGGACGAACGGAAGGACTGACGAACAGATAACTCCAATTCTATATCCCTACGCCTTTGATGGGGATAATAAACAACTGGATTTTCTTTACTTATGCAGTCGCAAAAAGGACATAGAGTTTAAATAAAAAACAAATATGTTAAAATGTACTAGATTGCATTTTTATGTCACGTAATTGAAACAAACATTTATAGGTTTCAGGTTTTATTGAGTTAGTATTTAAAGTAAAGAATGTCAGCTCTGTTATGACAAGAAATCATTTTGAAACGCACATGAGAGACATGAACTTCGTAACAAACAAGGTCAATGTATTACAGTGTTTTTGTTTAGATTTAATTAAAACGTGTATGTATAATGTTTCTTGAAAAGTATATATTCAATATGCACGGCTTGAATACGAAACTAGACAAAAGGAACCAACTCACTTTCCATACGAATCGTAGTGTCTTTCAAGTAATAACGTTCGATATGGTATGTTTTTGTTATCAATTTTAAATGGGCAAGATTTGTTAGTACCGTACGATTAATAGGGTTTTCAAAACTCCAGCACTGTTCGTGATACGTCTAATCAACGAGAGCACTGCATAGCGGGTGCCAACGCTCGGCTGTCGGTGCAGTTTTGAATAAATAAAAGCTTGTCAGGAGCGATCTTGGCCTTTGACCTAATGACCCAAAAAATGGGTGTGGCGTGCAGAACATTAAGGTACATCTAAAAAGTTTCAAAGTTGACATGCAAGCACTTTGATTTTAGAGCCTGTGTTAAGGTTTTAGCACGACGCGGACGGCGGACGATGAGCTTGCAATGACAAGACATGTACCTCGGGTTTTCACCGAAAACAGCCGAGCAAAAAATTAGAATCACTCTCTTGGGAACGGGACTCAATGCATGAGCGTAAAGTGTCATCCCAGATTCGCCTGTGCAGTCCGCACTGGCTATTCAGGGAAGACACTTTCCGCATAAGCTGGAGTTTCGTTTAGAGAAGACTTCTTTTCAGCAAAAAAATACAGTTAAAGTGTCGTCCCTGATAAGCCTCTGTGACCTTGGACAAAAAACATACCATGGTCCTCAGCCGTGCCCTTAGGGTCGGCTATGAACACCGGCTCGGACACATAACATCCTGCCTCGCTCCACTCCTCGTAGGTCTTGCTGTCCACGTTTATCTTCACAACCTTCACAAAAAAACTTGATTGTTATGAATTAAAAAAACAGGTTGTCGTGAATTCCAATAACTGGATAACAATGATTTTCAAAACTGGGTCCATATGCATTATAAAAACTGGATCGCTATAATTTCCAAAAACTGGTTCGGTATGAATTTAAAAAACTGGGTCGTTATGCATTTCACAAACTGTGTCGTTGAGAATTTAAAAAAAAAACAGGGTCGATATGAATTCAAAATCTGGGTCGTTATGAATTAAAAAAATTTGGGCCGTTATTAATTTCAAAAAAGGTTGTTAAGAATTTCAAAAAACTTAACTCGTTTACATCTGAATGTTTCATTTATGATTGAAAAAATAATGCTGACACCAAAATCGTATATGAACACTTCAATTCGTAGGTGCACACTATATATATTGGAGTAAATGTGTGTGTTTAGTGCTTGTGCTATTCAATCGTTTTGCGGAGATACTGGGGTGTTCTAACTGTTTGGTCCATTTTATTTATAATGGTCTAACGTATTGTTTTATTTAAAGTTAATATGTAATAATATATATAATAAAAGCGTCTTTGATGAGAGCTAAATAGTTAATCGTAAGATAAATTTGTCACGTGATCTTTGATAAGACGGGGCCCTGTTTGCGACTGATTGTAACATAAGTGACCCTGGTCCGTATTAACCAATCAATTTAGACTTAATATATTCTTTACATTTGTATACATGTATTCAGGAAATTCTTCAAATTTGATTCGAACTTTGCATTAACCACCCCTATCCTTATCATTCTTTGTGCAGAACATTTTCATTTTTATACAATTACCAGTGGTAGCCGTTATATATTCAAACGCTGAAAATATTTTCGTGGATGAAAGTCTATCCTGTATTTTTAAGTTTAAGAATTGTTTGGTGAATACGGGCCCATGTTTTCACACTGGTGGTCATTAAATCTTATCATAAATAGTTCATTAAATAATTTAGCCTCACTCTGAGAAAACGGGGTTTAATACATACGCGTTAAGTGTCGTCTCAGATTAGCCTGTGCAGGGACAAAAAAAAAAAATCCGCATTTTCTGGTATTTTCTAGTGTAAAGAAAGACTTGTTCTTGACGAAAATCCACTTTATGTGGAAAGTTTCTGTTTCATTAGCTTGTGCGGACTGAACAGGTTAATCGGGGACGACACTTTACACACATGCATTCAACCCCCTTTTCACATAACGAGGCTAATATTTAATTAGACGGGGCCCTATTGTTTGCGATTGATTTTAGCGTAAGTGACCCTTTACTCACACTGGTGGTCATCCTGTTGCCCTTGTGCAGTCCTACCCCGTACACGTATCGGTACTTCCGGCCATTATATCCGGCGTAGTTCCACTGGGGGAATTCTAATCCTGTAATGATGTGTGCACGGTAACACTTCATAGATCATTATTTAAAAAAAAGTCTATATATCCTTAGGAATGCAAACAAACTGTATTTCAAATGAAAAACTAAGCTTCAGAAAAGTTTGGTCAAACACATTTGAGCTTTTTTAAGAAATGGTGGCGGGATAAGACAGAACATGTGAGCTGCCCTTGGGAAAATAGGGCTTAAAACAGGTGCGTAAGTGTTGTCCGACTTAAGCCTATGCGCCCCGCACGAAATAAAAACATTATCGCTGCTTAGATAATTGTGTACATACAACATACACTTGAGACATAAAAGACAAGTTGCCAAACACCAAGGAATATAAAAAATTAGCCGCGCTGTTGGAAAACATGGCTGAATGCATGAGCGTTTAATGTTGTCCCGGATTAGCCGTTGAAGATCGCAGAGTCTAATCAGGGAAGAAATGTTCAGCTTTTATGAAGGTTTTAGTTTAAAGGAAGTTTCTTTTTAACAAAAATCCAGCCGACCAGTCGAAAGGCACATGCGTTGAGTCGCCCGTTCTTATATTTTCTAGTGTGGGCAACATATATTTTATTTAGTCTTTTTCTGCGTTTAAATACTTTTGTATCACTACTTGTAAACAGCATACTCTACGTACATGCAAATATGTGAATCTAAATGTTTGATTCTTAAAACAAAAAAAGAATAAATTCACCTTTCTCCTTGTTTTTTTTTTAACAACTCATATGATCGAATTTTTGTTTTATTAAGTCTACTGTTGTTTTATTAAGTCATTTGATTTTGTTTATTGTCTTGTAAGACATAACATTGCGGAATGGATAGGATAAACAAGAGAAACATGCTGAATGGATTGATAAACAACATACACATGCACAATTGATGGAATAAACAACAGGAAAATGCGGAATAAATGGGATGAACAACAGAAAACTGAATGAATGGGCTAATTTGCATACGATGTAACTGCCGAAAGCAGATAAGTTTATTTAATACGCACAAACGCCTTTACCACTCGGTTCGTTATTTACTTTATTTAAGCTTCGCTTAATATATTTCTCTGCATTCAACACTAACTTAGTCTTTTTAAATAGGTAATTCGCTTTTTCACACAGTAAACAAGGGACAAAATTGTCACAAAACCAGGTTTTCAATTTGAAAAAAGTCTGATAAAGGGAGACAACTCAAACTGAACTGAAAGTTTATAATCAGCCCCCTTTGTTTCAAAATAAATATATTTTTAGTCGTGGCGACCTTGACGTTTGGGATATTGACGTAATTCTTGTGTGTGACACACCGTCCAATGATGGTGAACAAATGTGCCAAATGATTTTAAAATCTCACGATGAATGACATAGTTATGGCCCGGACAAGCTCATTTATGGCCATTTTTGACCTTTGAACTCAAAGTGTGACCTTGACCTTGGAGATATCGACGTAATTCTTTCGCGCGAAACACCGTCTAATGATGGTGAACAAATGTGCCAAATGATTTTAAAGTCTCACAATTAACGACAAAGTTATGGCCCGGACAAGCTTCTTCCGCCGCCAGCCCGCCCGCCCGCCGACATTCGCAAATCTAATAACCAGTTTTTTCCTTCGGAAAACCTGGTTAAAAGTTAAAACGTTTTTCAAGATTCCCAAATTAAATCTTATACAGTAAGTTAACTAAATTAACCGGATCGTCAAGAGTGCCGGACTGAAAATTTAGGCTTAAAAACTTCATTTTTTCCGCAAAACTATCCTATTTCAAACTTAAAACAACAGTGGGAGCAAAAAAGCAACAATTTGTTGGTTAAGGTTTATTTTCGATTTCTAATAAACTCTTTCTCTTGGAAAATTAATGTATTCACTAGCTCTGTAATACCTCTTAAAACTCGTGAATTAAAATCGATACCCTTCGAAATAAAAACACTGACTACAATTTAAGTAAAAACACGTTTTATCCAAAGACATCAGAGAAAGCAAGTACAGTATACACGTGTAGTTAAATATAGACAAACAACTTCTTTACCAACGTCGCAGATGGTCTCCGCTTTGCAGTACACTTTACCGTCTTTGAGGGATATGTGAAACGGTGCAGAAGAAGAGGAATCGCCGTTTTTGGCCTGTGAAAAACAATTAAAACGCGAAGAAGTTATTTCGGTGCTCTATAATGAAATAATCACACGCGCACAATGTGATATTATACTCATAACCAATCTTTACAAGTTAAGAGTATGGTAGTATGTAACATCGCTACAAACCCGAACTCAAAATTATTGTTTAATGGTAGGTAAATAACCACAGTGTACACTGTACGTATCCGTAAAAATACCTTTTCGCTCACATTGACGGGAAAAACGAATCTTTTCAGTACGGAATTATCGATCTTCTTAAACGTTTCTTCCACTTTTTCCGAACTAAGATTCTGTAACAAAAATATCAGAAACTGATAAATTCCAACATTTGTATTCGTTATGTTGTCTCTTGATCATATAATGAGTACTATTTACAAAATCATATGAGCTAATGTCTTCGTAAATTTGGACAAAAAAGGGTTAGAACAATTGATTTAGTTTACTAAGTTCATAATAATATTAATAAGTTGCCATCTTATTGCATTTATTTCATAAAGAATTTCATTCAAATACAGAGTACTAATATCTTATAAGTTGTATTGTTTTGAGCAACTTTGAAATGAAGTATTTGTAGTTGACCACAAGAGGTAATCTACACTGTACCAAAGTCATAACACAAACACACCTGAAATATTTGCATGCTCTTATATTTTTTAAGGCAACTTAAAATAAAAAAAAAGAGATTACTTTAGTCTCTTATATAATCATAATAAACTACCAAGAAAAAGTACCTTTAGATAAAACGCATCGATAATCCCGGCGTCTTTGTGCCACACCAAATCCATCACAATGTTATCTACAGGGAATAAAAAGCGTTAGAAACACTCAAATGTTTAGTTTCAGTTCAATTGTAAACGCATACATTCAAGCTCGATTTCATCGAAAGCCTGTGGATTGTTAATACGCTCTCGAGTTCGTTTCCTGGGTAGGACCAGCACTTGGTGTCTTTTGGGGAGATCTAAAGATCGTTCTAACAATTTGGAACAAACCCGTAACCTCATGGTCGCTAGGCGGACACCATATCGACTATGCAACGGTGACCTTGGCATAAAAACATGTATTTAAAGGTGATACTAGTAATGTGGAGGATAATATATTTGAATTACTTATATATTTCTTAACTACCAGAAACTCAAAGGTTCTATATGAGAAGTACGCAAAGAAAACACTTATATAGAAGATGAGTTCGGTGAAAGAGAATGTTTTGTTTCACCACTGTTCATCGATATTTTCACGAGTGACGCTGTCATATGTGTGCTTTTCATGACAACTTTTTATTATGTTGTTAAATAAGATGGATACGATTTTTTATGTAATTGTTTTATAAGAACATGCACACGGACTTACACATAATCATATAAAAGTATTGTTTTCACACCACAATCCGTCACTCAATTGTCCTTAACACATTTAATTAGTATACAGTCATAATCAGAAAAAGAAACAAATGGCAAACAATTCTAGTTATCCTCATCGTAACGAACTAAATAACTCAATTTGGTGAGTTTTCATCTCAATCTACATGTGTCATCTTTAGCTATGGACTCAGGTTCATGAGGTTAACAATAGTACATGACGGCATCATTGTAAAGGCTGTTATAAGTACCGTTTTCCTCATACGCGTTTGCAGTATGGAACGTAAAGAACCCGTCAGCCTCGTAGACCATATGCTTGTTTAGCTGCTCTCCAGTCTGTTTGTGTATCATGCGAAATCGCGTCTAAAAGAGATAAGCAAATACGTTTAATATCCCGTTTGTGTTACCGCAATACTTTAATTAACGAATGAATGCGAATTAAAAATATACATGCAGATAGCTGACTATCACCTTTATCTCTAAATGCCACGTCAAAGACTCTGTCTGTGCTGTTTCAAATATTATTATGAACAAATAACAAGAGATGTGTTTGTCAGAAACACAATGCCCCTACTGCGCCGCTTTGAAGTCCTATTTGATCTTTGACCTTGAGTGATGACCTTGACCTTTCACCACTTAAAATGTGCAGTTTCATGAGATACACATGCATGCCAAATATCAAGTTGCTATCATCAATATTGCAAAAGTTATGGGCAATGTTAAAGTTTTCGGACGGACTGACTGACGGACGGACTGGAGGACAGTTCAACTGCTATAAGCCAACCTATCGGGGGCATAAAAAGCCTGTCAGCACCTTTATAGCTTGGCGTCACTTCAAAGCTTCTGTATGAGGTCGGAGGACAAGAAAAAAAATACTTTTACGTATACTAAAAAAGATCAGCGGTACGGAACATTTAATAAAAAGTACCCCTGAGTATGACCTGATGCCTTTTAGCCCTACAAATGATTTAAACGATCCGTTATACACTCAAAGGTTACTTTTTTGTCACACCTGAGCCAACGACGACCGATAGAGCCTTCCTGTCCTTACCTTCATATCTGGGTGCCATTTCAAGGCATCTGTCGCCGAGTATCCTAGCGCAGCCCTTTTTATGTCCATGAGGAGTGGTTGTTGAATGATGATGATGTAATTTTTCGTCATGCCGAAGCTGTGGAAGTAATGAACGTGGGTCCAAAAGGAGGAAGGTACTAGCGCAACGACGTTTTCTGTCGCATCGAGCTTCGATCCAACAACTTGCAGATCTGTGTGGAATTATCTAGTTTATGTGTATGGTCACTTTATAAGTGATTTAGCATTTTGAAAACTACACATAACGGCATGAATTATAAACAATGTAAATATAAATAAATGAATATAAGTAAATAAATAATGTAAATAACGGTAAAAAATAGGGACGGAAACGAATACTGGAAATGATATTCGAATATTCGTTTGTCATTATTCGAATATATTCGAATATTCGATTTTTAACCCTTATATTAAAATGTCCGAACCTATGACCGTCCGGAGCAGATTACTATTCCTGATTGCCACAAATGCCACTATAAATCGTATCTTATGTGCAGCTTTGAAAAGTTGGATAGAGTAATATATATTTGTTTAAGATCATTGATTAGTATACTATTCTTTTATACAAAAACAACTATATTGTGGTAACATATCCATGTAAATAACTGCGCTAATCAAGTAACTACAGCTTATATTAACCACTGTTTATACAATTGACCGCTGAGGTTAAAAAACCTGTAAAAACACAGATGGTTAAATGTTTATCAATAAACGTTAATGTTTCACATAAATTGACTTTCATATTTGACTGATTGTCAGAAAATAATGTGTACATATTGCATTACACTGAATTGAGAGAAAATTGATTGGTCCCTCTCCTTATACGCTCCCGTTTGCCAGTTATCACCTCGTTCATTGATGGCAGCTGTTATCAAAGCAATGACGTATAATGGAAACCAAAACTGCGACTTTGTACAAGTACATTTTTGGAAGTGCATTTGCATAAAAATAGAATATTCGAATATGAATTTTGGATTCGAATATTCGGCCGATTTTCGAGTATTCGAATATTCGGTCCCATCCCTAGTAAAAAACAATAGGACACAAGCAAATTCGTTGATTTGATATCCCCCGCCAAAGAAAGCTCGTTTGTGGATGGTTGCAAACCCTTTGTATTTGGTATAATCTTAAACACATATTTCAGAGTAGGGTAATCATTCTTATGCATTGCAGTTCACCTTATTGATATCTATACACCCATGTAGTTTCTTTTTGAAACCTTGTAGCGTACATGATTTATAGCCCCGTTACACAAGTAAAACAACTTTAAAACAACAAAGGGCAATAACTCGAATCTTATACAGTGAAGGGTTTTGGTTCTTATGCATGGCACGTCTTCTAATTGATATCAATACACCCATGAAGTTTCATGTTGAAGTCTCGCATGGTATCTGAGATATAGCCCTTACAAGTAACATCATCTAAAAAACAAAGGGCAATAACTCTTATATAATAAAGTGTGGGGTCATGGTTAATATCCATGGCACTTCTCCTCATTTATATCTCTATACTAATAAAGTGTCATGTTGATATCTGATATAGTTTCTGAGATATGGCCATGACAAGTTTTGTGACAGACGGACGGACAGACTGCGGGTATGACAGACTGAGGGACGGACGGACGGACGGATAAACCAATTCTATATCCCTTTGCCTTAAGCGGGAAAAAGTACATTCTTTGAATGAAGTACAAACATATGAAAGCAACCAACCTGTTTGTCTGGGCATGCGTGTCACTACAGTTGGCAACCCTTTCGTAAACACGTGACCGACGTTATACACAGTGCCATCTGTGTCGATGTGCGCATGCGCGGTTGCCATGTCAACAGTCGTCAGCTCTTTTAGGTCAAGCTGCAACAATAACTATTAGTCTCGCTCTGGGAAAACGGGATTTGATGCATGCGAATACTAGATCGTGCTTAATTAGCATGTGTTGTTGCCTGAGCATAATCACGGGCGACACGATCTCTTTTATTGTATTTTTTTATTAAAAGGAAGTCTCTTTTCAGCAAAAATAAATATTAGACGGAATAATAAGACACTGCTTAGCCTGACTGAACATATGTATTTTTGACACTTCACGCAAATGAATCAGCAAGCTCATTTTTTTTCCAAAACAAGGCTCAATTGAACATAGTGATTCATCCATGCCCCTTGCGTACCTTTTCATTTCGATCCAGTGTTTCAGGATCAATCTGGTTCCAATATTTGGTTTCGGTGGCGGCGTAGAGCTTGTCGTTGAAAGGTATGATGTTCACAGACGTGTTGTCTGTCATATCTCTAGCCGAAAAGAACGTGAGGAACCTGTAGAAGCAAACGTAGATTTGAGTCGCGCTCTTCGAAAACGTGGCTTATTCATATGCGTGTAGCATTGTGCGAGCAGTCGGCAGTAATGGAATTTTGTGTTTAATGGAAGTTAATTCTATATTAAATTCCAGCTTTGGCGGAAAGTGCCGTCCCAGATTAGCATAATATGGGGATTGTACAGTCTAACATGGGACGACACTTGAAGCCATTGCATAAAGCAATTTTCCGCAGACATACCAACGTTTAAAGATGGATTTTATGTAAGAACTGTTAACGTGAGATGTATCTATGTATGGTAAAAAAAAATCACATTTTAAAACTGCATTGAAGGACATCAGGTCGAATAGCAAAGAGATAAATTTGCTGCGAAAAGAACATTTATAGAGAACAAGATCTTTCTCTATAGGAAGACATATGCCCCGAAAAAACGGTTTTTCGAAAACTTAACGCAGATTTCGAAACCTTAGTTCAAGGTCAATGTCAAAGGGGTCAAAATTTGTGTGCGTATGGAAAGGCCTTGTTCATATACACATGCATACCAAATATGAAGGCTACATTTGACGCGACATAGAAGCTATAAGCATTTTTTGAAACCTAAACGCAAAAATGTGACGGACAGTCGGACAGACAGACAGACGGACAGTCGGACAGATGGACAGACGGACAGACAGACAGACAGACAGACAGACAGACAGACAGACAGACAGACAGACAGACAGACAGACAGACAGACAGACAGACAGACAGACAGACAGACAGACAGACAGACAGACAGACAGACAGACGGAAATGCAATCACTATATGCCCACCTTCGGGAGCATTAAAACGTATACAAAACAAGACACATGAAGACAAAATATATATATATGTCAAGCTTGAAAGAAGACAGATTTTAAGAGAACATCATAGGTAGAAAAAAACCACTGGAGAAATTGACCTATAATTATCATATTTAATTATGATGCTGTTGACAAACTGGAGCTTTAGGTACTGACACATCCTGGCGAGGCTGCTCACATGAGCATATCCACCAGAAACACACGCGCAATTGTTCGAAATGTGAATTTATAACTCAAAGTATCTTTACTAGTATTCGATATCTTAACAACACACGGGAATGTGTTTATCTCGATATTTTATTGCACGTTTACTCTAATGTATGGTTTCTTGAACGTCCCTTTAAAGTCTAGATAAAAATATACTAAGTAAGAAAACAATGACAAACATGTTATTAAATACATTTGTTAATCCACATTCAAGTCGATAAAGGCCATTTATTCATATTGATACAAATAATCTTTCATTTTACATAATGCGTGTTGACAAAAAATGTGAACAATAAATTAATATAGTAAAAACAGCAAGTTCTGTCAAACGAAAAAAACACTTTCATAATTGACACGGATCAGCAATAAATTCGTTTGCTTGTTATCGGCTGAAATACACTAAGAACTGCAGATTTAACGCATTCATAACAAGGGAAACAAGCAGCTAAGAAGTATTTGTAAATAAGATCAAGCATTGTGAAGTGACGCTACTTGAATATCAGTCGCGTTCTGGGAAAACGGACTTAAATGCATGAGCATAAAGTGTCGTCCTAGGTTACTTTGTGCAGTTCGCGCAGGCCTTTCAGGGACGACACTTATAGCCTGAACTGAGTTTTCGCTAAGAAGAGACTTCTTTTATGCCAAAAGTCGGAATAAACAAGCTTATCTGAGACGACACTTCACGCACATGCAATAAACACCCTTTCCACAGTGCATACCTCTTGAATATGTTTTTGCAAGGGTCTGGAATAGCTGCTGTGCCAAATTCGCCAACGACTGGTGCCTTTGCAGTTGATACCTTTTGATAGGTGTCGCTTTGAAGATATTTTCGCTGATATTTTACTTCATGTGGAGCTTGATAAAATTATAGGCAGGTAATTTATTAACACATGTATCTACATATGTGCAGATAATGTATTTTATCTAGACTTGACTTGATAAATGTGGTATATTTTATAAAACAAATGGATTGCTTGAAACAAATAATTTGTGGTAAATATAAAGAACGGCACGACTGGATTAACCGCATTTAACGAGAAGTCTACGTTGCATTTAAAATAACCGCTTATGTTAAACAAACAATTCTTATTAAGACTATCCAATGTTTATAGAAAAGTTATGAATGTTTCATATCAGGATTACTAACCAATTATTTATAACTTAAATGAGTGAATGTTGAATATATAATCACTAAATAAGTTAAAATCGGTTATATTTTCTGCCTACCACAAACAAATCAGTGTTTAGATAGTGACCACTAAGAATAATGTTGTAGAACAACTTAATTACACCACTTCTAAAGTAGTTATTAATAACGCTATGCTAACATCCGTTTCTGAAGTGCTGAATCATAGCCAGTCCGACGAATAAGATTCGGATTCGGAAAACTGGGCTAAATGCATGTGAGTAAAGTGTCATCCTTGATAGCCTGTGCAGTCCGCAAATGAAAATCAGGGATGACACTTTCCGCGTTTATGCAAGTTTTCGATAAATTGAAGTCTTTTTCTTCCTTGATAAGCCTTGGCGGACTGCACAGGTTAATCCAGTACGACATTTTTCGAACATGCATTAATACCAGTTTTCCCAGATCGATGCTCAAACTACCTACCGATTCTGAAGTGCTGGATCATAGCAAGTCCGTCAAACAGATGATTGTAGGTGTAGTTCACTACCTCATACATCCCCCTCCATTTCTGTACAGATTCCCATGCACATACGGCGGAATGGTACCTACACCGATGTCAATAAAATAACGAGTTAAGTTTAAGCAGCCGGTACACACACATTTAATAAATATTGTATACACGACCTTGCAAAAAGAAGATATAGTTACTTTAAATCAATTATTCTCACGATCAAAAACACTTGTTAATAATTTCCTGTTAGTTTATTTTCTCTCCAACGGTGTTTCTATGCTTGCAGCATTTTTTTGTTAGCTTCGGATAAGCATTACCAGTCGTAAAAATACGGTAAATATATGAAAAATACCTAGTGTTTAGTGTAAAACTTTTAATTGATTGCCTAGTTGTAACTTACGACACCTGCAAAACCTTCAAGTTTTCACTAAAACATATTATCTATCTACAAAGAAATATTCAAGTACCTTATTTTCTTTTCAGAATTTATGGCAACACGGAAGCAAAGGTGCATATACAACAATATACGATGATGCCATATATGCACATACCAACCACTTGTGTTTGTACGTTTTCGTTCTTGCACTTGTTACACCTAATTTTCTATATTTAATGATTATAAAATGCATTAATGTATAAAGACATACAAACTTCTTCATTATTTAGCAATTTTTATATTATTTAGCGTGAACTTTTTTGAAACAGGTATTAAAGGGATCTTTTCACGCTTTGGTAAATTGACAAAATTGAAAAAAGTTGTTTCAGATTCGTAAGTTTTCGTTTTAGTTATGATATTTGTGAGGAAACAGTAATACTGAACATTAACCATGCTCTAATATAGCCATTATATGCATCTTTTGACGATTTTAAAACCTAAAAATTATAAAGCGTTGCAACGCGAAACGATTGAATAATTTGGAGAGTTCTGTTTTTGTCGTTAAATTTTGTGAAACTACGAAGATTGCTTGTATAATGTATAAAATACGTGAAGAATGTGTACACGGCGGAATAGCTCAGTAGGCTAAAGCGTTTTTACTTCAGGACTCTGGCAGGACTGCAGGGGTCACTGGTTCGAAACCTGCTCCGGGCAATGTTCTTTAACTTTTTTTATTTATTTTCTTGATTTTTTACTGGAGCTTTTATGATCCAATGTTTACATTTATCAATATAAAGCATTTAATGAATAAGTTAAAAAAAATGCCAAAATCTGTGAAAAGGCCCCTTTAAAGTAACACTACTACTCAAAATCAACGAACATTTCGTACAATATTTCGAAAAATAAAGCTAACCAATCAAAAATAATTGTTCCTTATGGCAATTGCCGAAATTTCAACGCCAGATGTGGTTTGGTAAAATAGATGTTTGTAGATACAAAATGCTCGTTGTTTTTCCATTTTAATTTCCCGCAACGATATCTATTCATACGGCACATGAACACTAACATGGTGCTCGTGTGTCGTATGAATAGATATATTCGCGGGAAATTAAAATGTAACTAATTGTGGTCACAAATAAATAAAAACTAGCATTTTGTATCTACAAAAATCTATGTAACCATACCACATCTAAATGTTGAAATTGTGGCTATTGCTATAAGGAACACTGATTGTTTATTTTACGAAATACTATACGAAATTTTCGTTGAATTTGAGCGTTAAAATATTACGGATTTGACAATTTGGGAAACCTGAAAATTCTGAATTAATCGGTAACTGTCTTCTTACACTGTGGCTTTTAATGCAGAATACTATTGATTTAGTAAATATTCAAAGAAAGAACAGAATATCAAAATGTCATATTTCAATTCTAAAGTATGGTAAGCTGAAAAGCGAACTAAGATTTTTGAGCCGTGACTTTATTCTATAATGACATTAATTAGAGTTGTTTCAATCAGTTGTTCATGTTTATAATGCATGCTATTTCGTTAACGAAAGGATACAATAAACTTTACGCATGTCGACATTAAACACATGCAGTTGCTATCCTTGCATCACACTTTTGTTCAAAGAATTGCTAAGGTGGTACCATAAAGGCGAGAAAGACTCGTCAGTCTGCCTCGTGCTCAGTACACACTTGGGAACTTAATTGTAAGTGCAATTAAATATCCATTTACACCAATATTATATATTTACGTTTTATAGTATCTCACTCCGGTACACAAGCCATAATCCACCGATGACCCTTGTGAAAGAAGGTCGCACATCACTTAAATGGTTGCCAAGCCTTTGAAACTACGTGTCGTATGGGTTATTTTGATGTATATTGGCAATAATGCTAAAAATGAACACATTTTCAACCTCTAAAATAAAAGTTAAAAAGTGGGCGACAGCACAACTGTACATGTTACTATGTATATAATTTGCATTTGGTTCATGCGCATATATACTCCTGTTAAATTTGGGGGGAAATATTTGATTTTTTAACCCAATATGAGTTTGTTTTCTGGTTTTCTGAGCGGCTATAACAACTGTTTGTGCTCATATTGTCTGTGTTTATTGAATGTCATTTTGTTCCATTTCGTAAACCTCATTAAGTATCAGAAGTAAATTTAATACGCGTCCATTACATCCATTATCATAGCATCATAGCATCAATGAACACTTTGCCAAGGTTAAATATTCCATAATGACTCATTTGCGTGTGTTCTTTGAGAGCCTAAGTAAGAATGACTTTGTGAACGTAATCCTTACCTTCCTAGCTGCTTACTTTTTAAGAAATCCGTTAGAATGTGGTCAAAAATCAAACAAAATTCACCACTCTCTCTGTCAAACTCTAATTACACCGGATTTAGACCAAGGATAAATATGAACAACATTTTATTGAAATATTTAATCATTTCTCTTCGGTTATTCCAGATTACAGCATCCTACATGAACACACAACATTTTTATCAACGTTTAAATTCGAGTTGGGTTTGAAAAACGGCTCAAGACAACCTTATTAGATGGTCATGACATCGGCTGCGAAAATAAAATTATGCTCAAGCCATCGGCTGAGGCAATGCAACTTAGCATGACGAGATGTGGACGTTACTCATTGACCATATTCGATAGAACTATAAGATATGTTGATCACAAAAACAGTTTAAAGAGTTTCATTTGTATTTTGAAATAAAATGGGATGGGTGTGTGGCTTTCGTTTTAAATAATTCATACTTTGACATTATTGAAACAAGTCATTTACACGCAATATGTCTCCACATCATGTAGAGTAAACTTGACTCTCGCTATGCCGAAATCGGTAATATCGAAGTAATGGAAACTTCGAACATAAATGTTTATTCCCTTCTAAAATTTGAGATACAAGGTTTTTCTTAATTGAAACGCATAAATGAATTTACAAACTTAATGACAGTTACATGAAGGTTGACAGTAATGTTGGAATTCCCTACTGGAGAGCTTTCAGCATCGTTTGTCACCTGTATCTAGTTACAAATAGTCAGAAGTGTACGTCTTATAAATCGGGTTACTGGAATATCTTTTATATCGAAATAATTTGTATGGTTAATGAACTTCGACATTTCGAGATTCCACTGTATTTTGAAGGAGATTGTCAAATGTGTACAATCTATACATAGATGGTTACGTAACTACGTTATTGTCACCTCTATACTAAGACGCATCACATTCCTCTGGTTTGGGGAATTATTATTCCGCCAAAGTAGTTCTGCGTAGGAATGAAAATGTTAATAATGAAAGAAAAATCGTTTTTGTGGTTATCTCCGACGTCTGTCTGTCTGTCCGTCCGTCATGGCCACTATCTCCTCCTACACTATTAGCACTAGAACATTGTAACGTACACACATGGTAGCTATGAGCATACATGTATGTGCGACCCTGCACTATTTGGAATTTTGATCTGACCCCTGGGTCAAAAGTTATTGGGGTTGGGAATGGGCCGGGTCAGAGATTTTCACTAATTTCTAAAGGTTATTTTACATTAAGTTCTTGATTTCTACACTGATTTACTTCCAATTGATACTGAACCTCTCTTATCCTGGGGCGCTCCGCCCACATAGACCACACCCACCCAAAATTGCCTTTTACTATTATTTCTTCATTTCTACACCGATTCACTTCTAATTGATACTGAACTTCTCTTTTCACAATACGGTCAACCTCAACTATGAATGGCCCCATTGACAACCCTGGGGCGCCCCGCCCACATAGACCACACCTACCAAAAATTGCCTTTTACTATAACTTCTTCATTTCTCCACCGATTCACTTCTAATTGATACTGAACTTCTCTGATGACAATACGGTCAATCTCAACTATGCATGGCCCCATTACCAACCCTGGGGAGCCCCTGGTTCAAACATGCGGCGAAGGGATACGCGTCGGCCTCTACCGCGCCATTTCTAGTTTATTGTGTGTTAAAAACGGAATGTTGTTTAAAGAAATGTCATTTGATTATGTTTAAATCATAAATGTGATTGTGAATCTCTATTAAGACTGATAGCGATTATAAGAAGCACGATTACCTGACTTACTTTCGCTTTCACTTTTCACTCGTAAAAGAAGCGCTACCCACAATTCCTTTCGCGTTAGTACACAAGTCAGTAAGACCGGTGTGTACACAATGAAATGTGTTTGGCATGCGTTGTACTACCGGTATATGATTTCCTTCTATCCTTTTGTTAAAATAGCGATAATTATGGCAACACTATAATAACGAGCTAACTTTCTATATCGGCTGAGGCTTTCTTTCAAGATTATACTATTTGGAATTTAAAGACCATGGACAATTCCTATGTGATTTGTCGCTGTACGACTGAAAATAGTTGAAACTGTATAGAACTCACACGTTCAGATAAATTAACAAGTTGAACGTTTAATTATCACGCAGATACGGAATCCGGATAGTTCCATCTATAATCTAGCCGTTCTTTCATCAAGGGCGACACATGAAGCGATACACGATATTTTGCGCGACACACGAAGCGACTCACGATATAATGCGCGATACTCAAAGCGACACAATAAATTTTGCGCGACACACAAAGCGATATGCGATATTTTGCTCGGCACACGAAGCGACACATGGTATTTTGCGCGATTCACGAAGCGACACGCGATATTTACCACGATATATCGCCTTTTGGGCTGCCTACACAAGGGCGATATTTCGTGGTACATTCTCGCGCGTCGCTTCGTGTATTTCGCAAAATATTGTGTGTCCCTTTGATTATACGGCAATATATAGTGTGTTGCTTCGTGTGTCGCGCAAAATAGTGTGTGTCGCTTTGAATACCTAGCAAAATATCGTGTATCGCGGTCAAAAAAACGACATGTTACGTGACTCAAAACGTCACACGATATTTTTCGCGATACTCAAAACGTATCACGATATTTTGCTCGACATACGAAGCGACACACGATATTTTGCGCGATACACGGAGCGACACGCGATATTTACCACGATATATCGCATTTTAAAATATTACAATAGTGTGTGTCCTACACAAGGGCGATATTTCGTATTACATTAGCGCGCGTCGCTTTGTGTATTTCGTAAAATATCGTGTGTCGCTTCGTGTTCCATTGGGTAGGAAATATAAGTAATAAGTATGTTTTTTCACCGGCAACAAGGTGAGAATACCAGTCGTTATAACGATTAAGCATTACACACAATTACTTTTACCCAATCTGTATACGTATTCGGCATAGCGAGAGTCAAGTGTACTCTACATGATGTGGAGACATATTGCGTGTAAATGACTTGTTTCAATAATGTCAAAGTATGAATTATTTAAAAAGAAATTTACTCACCCATCCCATTTTATTTCAAAATACGAACGAAAATCTTAAAACTGTTTTTGTGATCAAAATATCTGATAGTTCTATCGAATATGGTCAATGAGTAACGTCCACATCTCATCATGCCAATTTTCATTAGTGGCATGAAAATCATGCCTCAGCCGATGGCTTGAGCATAGTTTTATTTTCGCAGCCGATGTCATGACCATCTAATAAGTAACCACGGCCGTTGTCTTAAGCCGTTTTTCCAACCCATCTCGAATTTAAATGTTGATAAAAATGTTGTGTGTTAATGTGGGATGCTGTAATTTGGAATAACCGAAGAGAAATGATTAAATATTTCAATAAAATGCTGTTCATATATATATCTTTGGTCTAAATCCTGTGTAATTACAATTTGACAGAGAGAGTGGTGAATTTTGTTTGATTTTTGACAACATTCTAACGGATTTCTTTAAAAGTAAGCAGAAGGAAGGTAAGGATTACGTTCACAAAGTAATTCTTTCTTAGGCTCTCAAAGAACATACGCAAATCTGAAAGAATTGGGAAATACTTACACTCCGCTTTTACCCGACATGTATACAGTACCGCAGTCGATGGATGAATCACAGATGATGCGTTAGTCGATTGCACGGTGTGATTTGTTAATGCTTGCGAATTCGATATAAATCTACTTACCATTGATTTTTCCTTTAATCCAACTGATCTCAAGTGCGTTCTTTTCACGAACAAACCGTAACTCCATTTGTAGAAGATAGATGCTATAACACCTGTTTGTTTTTGTAAAGACCAGTCTTAACTAATGCACAAACCCGAATGTTACATTGTACACATTCTATACATAGATGGTGACGTCACTACGTTATTATCACCTCTATACTTAGACGCATCACGCACCTCCATTTGGAGGCATTTATGACTACGACACAAAGAAGTCCGCGGATGAATGAAGAATTTGCTTTATAAGTAAACTTTCATGTTATGATTTAAAATTTAAGTATAATTTTGTTCAGTCTTACGGTCTTATGTAAGTATCAATTAAAATTTTCGTAAGTTTTCAACAGTTTCGCTCTTTATTCATTTTTTTTAAACTGTACTTTCACTTTCGGTTGTATAACAACATGTATCCTTTATTGACGAAAGTTTGCAATGAAATAGCGTTTTCAAAACCGCTTAAAAAGTTTCAGAAGGTGTATCTGATGCATGTTATGAATAGACACAATGTCATAGCTATATTGCCGACTAGTATGGGAACAATTTGGTATTTCAAGTGGCTCCATTTGAATTGCAAGAGAAGTTCAAATTGACTTGTTCAGTTTGTTAAATTTTACACCCTAATTATATATTTTTTTATAAGTGCCTGATAGATTTTTTTCTTTAAATAATTGAGATCAATGAAAATTTTAGTAAACGCACAGCATTGATGTTCTATGATGGTCATTTTTTAGTGGAATAGTATGTTACAATAAAACAATTATAACTATTGTATTAATGAATTTAGATTAGGTGTCATCTTTAAATGGGGTAGTAATTCATTTTATGAGATTAACACATTACATAGTTGAAAAATAAATAACACTTTAATGACTTACCATAGTAAAATAAAGTAGCATAGAATATGTTGCAGGTCATAAAATGTAAAACTGAAATTGAAGAAGCTTTACAAATATTTTACACTGACAACACTGCTGGTTTTCCACACAAAAAATCCTTCCTATCTACCTGCCCTAGTTTTTTGGGGCAAATTTAAATATTATTAATATAATTGAGTTAAATTATTAAAATATCAATATGTTTTGATTACATTAGCTTATTATATTATTAATAATAAATACTTTGCAAGGAAAGTCCAATTCTGTTTTAATTAGTCTTAATTAGGTACTAGTAAAATTGAAAATATCAGTGACATCCAAAACTTGGCTTATATGCGTATGAATGCATATTTTCTTTGACAGTTACATAGTACCCTATTTAATTGGATTAAAAACAACAAAAAACTATAGTTTTACAACCCAGACCAAGTTGACTCAAACTGAATTAATTCATCAATTGATCCTATTTAATTATATTAAAAACAACATGTGTAAGATTTTGAGAATATCCCATGTATTCCTCTAGTATTCCTCTAGTACACCAACATGCACGTCTTTCTAATGATTTACATGCACTCCTTAAACAGTTTAACAAAAATAATGAATGATTAATCCAAAGAAAACAACAAACAAGCTGCTTCATATAAAAAGTTTATTACATAAGATTACATAAGCAAAATAATCATTTTGATAATAAATCAAGATTATACTTCAACCAAACCATTATAAATTTATTGTGGGGTGGGGGGGGGGTAATGTAAGCACTAAAACTAAAATGGGGGAAATGTCTGGGGAGGGAACATCTTAGGGCGGGCGTCCGGAATTCCTGCTAAGGGCGACAGTGTTGTTAATGTGTCTTTAGAAGAAATAACTGAAGGAAAGTACTTAGTGGTGTATGCCCATCCAGAAGCATTTCTGAGCATATCAATTGGAACAGCAATATTGAATGCATTTGAAAGAGATATAACTGTTTCATGAATTGCTTTTGTTGAAGCCCACAAGTCATGGTCCTTTAATGGTAGCTTTCCTATTAGGGAATTTTATACTTATTTTTTACTCTACAATCTAGCTCTCTTGTCATAAAATGAGAAGTTTTATTAACCAACAGGTTTTGTGTTTGAACCTCACAAATTTTATAATACCAAAGTCCCATCATATAATCCTCATCACAATCAGCAGCAGCATTATCATATTCATCATCATCATCATCATCGTTAGCAGCAGCATCATTGTGTTGTATTATCAGAATTCAATACAAATACAAACACAACCATTACAACTCTTACTACTACTACTACTACTAATTAATTAATTATCTACTACTACAACAAGAACAACAACTACGACTACTACTACTGATCTTACTTCTACTACTACTAGTCTACTACTACTAGTCTACTACCCAGCGGACATCATTCTCTACACCATAGCGACCATGAATTAATATTTGATGCCATGTACAACATAATTCGACTTATTACACAAAACATGGAATACACAAAATGAATGAAAATGCTTTAAAATAAATGCAAATTTGAAATTTGAAACAAAACAACCTAAGCAATACATAATAAGAAACACTACATTATTGAAACACTGATACCATGAACATTTTAGGGTGTAACACCTTATGTACATGTACCAGACCTTTTATGTACTACCCGCACTTTGAAACTTTACGTACCACCTACATAAAATATAGGTGTTATTTCCATTCATTCATAGCAGTCCTAATGAATTAAGGTCATTCTCTAAACATGATTAAAGTCTAAAGAAGGAAATAATTTGATTTTTTTACAGTTTGAACATTAAGGTCATTCTCTCTTCTCTTCAAAGTATCACATTTCAATTATACAATATAATACAAACATTTTAGACTTTATAATCCTTAGTCAGGAAAAGATAAGAGACAAATGAATTTTTATAATTTACTTCAATTTCAGGTAAGACTAATAAATCATTTATTAAGTACTACATGTACTTGGGCTAATAAATTAAACTAAGACACTCAGTGACACTTAGACAATCTGACAAAATATAAAATCTATGGCCAATATAGATCTATAAGTCTAAATTCATAAATACTATCACACAAAATACATTTCATCAATAACACACATTCATATTAAATTAGTTATCTCTTTATATTATAAATATGGTACATAAAGTGTCAGATAGTGGTACATAAAGTGTCGGTACATAAACGGACTGGTACGTAATGTGTGACATTCAACATTTTAAAAATCAGTTAACAATATATGGACTTCATTGTTTTGCATATACGCAATCAAAGCATATTTATTAAAAATTAAAACACACTGTTCATGGCTGTATCTTTTTATTTATACATGCATCAACTATTCTGGTTATTAATACATTTTTAAAATTATATATAAACAAGAGCACCACATTATGGGTGCCAAGCTAGGCTGCGGTGCAGTTTTGAATAAATGAAATTTATTAAAAGAATTTTTAGAGGTTAGTGACCTTGACCTTTGACCGAGTGACCCCAAAATGGGTGTGATGTGTAGAAATCATCAAGGTGCATATACATGTGAGGTTTCAATGTTTTAGGTGGAAGCACTTTGATTTTTGAGCCTATGTAAAGGTTTTAGCACGACGCGGACGTCTGACGACGAGCTGTCTATGACAATACCTAGGGTTTTCCCCGAAAACAGCCGAGCTAAAATTGAGCGCCATTAGTCCAATTTTTTGACGCTCTTAAATATTAAGCTACTTTTTATATGGGTAATGTTTGTAGCAAAGAATTTAGCCCATATAAAAAGTATCTCTAAATTCTTTGCGCGTCTTATAAATAAGACTAGAGCGCCATATAAATTAAATGGAAAACATACATTATGTCATTGTCAAGAAAAATAAAGCTGTAAAAATCTCACCTGCTCGTCTTTGATGTTGCAATTAGCACATTCAGCATTTTCAGTATCTACTAAATAAATATATGAAAGTGCCAAATGTCCAAGATACCATGACGTCCTCCTCAAAATGTTAGATCCTTTGAACTCCATTTATTTTATCCCTGATTAATCCTCTCACACATGAGGCCTACATGTAAGATTCCTTGTAATGTTCACAGCGTTTATTTTAAATTGTTTACGTTCTCAAATTTTAGCAGGTATTTAATTATAAATATTTATTTATGATTTTGATTTATTTACTATTTCGAAGATACAGTCTTGCAATGTGTTTAGTTAGTCTAAGTTACGTGTTTAGTGATTCTTACAAACAATAGACTGACATAAAAAGTGGCTCCTTTTGAAGCACAAACTGCATCCATGTATATATTACAGCTGGCCCGGTTTGATGGGGCCTGTTTTTGATAATAATTAATTACCATTTTTCACTTCCGTGTTTATTATGTTTACCAACGCCATGATGGAAAAAAGTCCGTTTCCCACAATCCTTAGCGCGCATTCACACAGGTCAGTAAGACCGGTGTGACACAATGACATTGTACATGTGATCTGTGATGTTTACAACGACAAACGTTTAGCCGTACAATCTCCTCATACGATAATGATATACATGAACTGAGCTAAAAATAAACCTGCGTGTGTGTTTACACTAATCTCTATATAGCGAACGTATCTGAATCGGTCATGTTTAAAAATTAAATCATTTAAAACTATGTAATCAAGACAAACTAAACAGGTGTTGAAATACAGTAGTGTCAATTTTGATAGGAGCATCTACACATATCATATACACCTTTTCAGTCAAGAGATAGTAATAAACTCAAAAGTAGAACGATAATAAACTTGAACATCGATATCATTCACTGTAGCTGTTACCTACCTTTATTTTGCACGTTTGTTCACACACAATTACGCATCAATTACGTTCAAAATTTATTGTGTACTGTAAGACTGTTGATATTGAGATCATCCTTTTCAGGTTAATGTTGCGAACACGTTATTTGTCTCCTTAACTAATCTTATACATTAATAATGTAATCATGCGCATGTCATGTTTAAACAGCAGCGTGTTGTGTGATAAATTATATGGAAATTCACCGGTGGTTAGCGTGTGGCTATGATTTTAATTATTGAAAACATCATTTTGAATGGAAAATAATCAAATTATAACGGACAAGAGCTGTCTCCATCGGAAGACATGGCCCCGAACAACGCTTTTTCGAAACCTAAACGCGGACCCTAAGTCCAAGGTCAAGGTCAAAGGGGTAAACATTTGTGTGCGTATGAAAAGGCCTTGTCCATATAAACATGCCTACCAAATATAAAGGTTACATCTAACGCGACACAGAAGTTATGAGCATTTTTTGAAACATAAACGCAAAGGTGTGACGGACAGACGGACAGTGCGATCACTATATGCCCTCTTTTGGGGGCATGAAAATCAACTAATCTGAAAAAATTGTTTTAATGTCATATATAAATATAACACGGTATACAACCTGACAACAGGGTGCATCGCTTTGAATAGCCATAACTGCATTAATTTGCAGCGATTTTCACGAACTTGGCCTTATTCAACGCATAAATAAATTTCCTTTCTGGAAATGCACATATTTTTCAAAAACAGGGTCAAATTGTAAGAAATAACACGATACACAACTCGCGTAACCTATTCGTCAACGATCTGACCCGATTCAAGTATATAATCTTCAGTGAAGATGCTAATCAGGGTCGACGCTTTCAACTTAAACTTTATTTTTGCTCAATAGATACTTTCTGTCACTGTTATGTTTTTTATGCATTTACATGTAGTTATATTTTTTTTTTTACAAAATTGAATCTTCATTTGGCAGAGGCACGCTTTTTGAAATACTGCCTGTTTGCCTCTTTAATACCATGATTTTGGTTTGCTCTATTAAGACTCTTTTTTCTTAGTCTTGCAGTATTGTCTTTAGCTTGGTTTGAATTGAAACTTTAACAAGTCTTCCCTGTTCCCCAGGGGATGTGGATACGCCACGGCAGTGTGGGGTTTGTGTCGACTGTCGCCAAGAATCTTAACATAGCCGATATCCATTGTAACCTGCTACCTGCCCTGAAGCCTTTCCTCAAATCTGACATCATACATATAGAGTAAGAGGTGGATAAAACATGTATCCTGCAATGATGTTTGTATCTGTATCCCACAATGGTGTTTGTATTGATAAATTAACAGCAAATCAGATAAACTTAGCTTTATTTTCACCATGGTTAAGCCATTCCTAAAATCTGACATCATACAGAAAGAGAAAGAGGTGGGTACAAACATGTATCCTGCAATGATGTTCGCATATCTGTATCCCACAATGGTGTTTGTATTGATAAATTAACAGCTAATCAGATAAACTTAGCTATTTCCACCATGGTTAAGACAGTAAACACTGACAGAATTATAATATAAAAATCAATGGTTTTTTATGTAGCTGTTTTACTTGACTTCCGGTATTTTATGTTTGAAAAAATCAATGCATCAATGCAAAGCAAAGTAAAGAATAATTAGACAGTTTGAAAATAATTGAAGTCTCTGTAAGTAGTTGAGAGTAATTGCTATGTGAAAGGCACTTTCAGCTTGATAATAAATAAAATTCTAATGGGCTGTTGCTGAATATGTCACTGAATGTTTTGCAGGTGTAGTGTCATTTTCTGCTTTGAATGGGTTTTACTGGATTAGTCATTGCCTATTTTTTGAAGCTGTTACTGAATAAGTCATTATTTTACAGTTGCTAAATGTTAAATTGCTTTTTTACAGATGCTGTAAGTGAATATGCCAATGTTTTACAGGCCCTGTACTAAACATGTCAATTACTGTTTTCCAGGTGTTGTTATTGAATACACTACAAGACCCCATTCCAAGGCCGGTGTTTGACTACATTGTACGGTCCAACCTAGTGGAGCGCATTTTTTCCATACTGCAGGTTCTTACTTTTTGTTTTTGATTCGACTTGATGATATGTGTCAGCAATTGTCCAAAAATTGTTTTCATTTTCAAGTGAAGTCCATGTAATTAAAGCTTTCTGATATTTAAAGCTTGTTGAGTCTTTGTCCATAAAAGCCAAAATAAGACCTTAGTTAGGACGTGGGGAGAATATCTAGGCAGATTTTTAATCTATTTGAATGATTTTGGTCTTTTGCAAAAAACAAATATGTGATCAAAACCATAAGTTTCTTTGAAGAAAACAGCCTTATGAAAATTATTACCAATGGATGACGTGTTCTTATGTATACAACAACAACATTACCTTTATTAAGCTCAAATCACAAATACAGTGACACAAGAGTATACAGTGACAATGCATCTTTTACAAAAAATTATTAACACTTGTGACATTGTGTTTAACTTTATATAAAAACTGTGAATAGATTTTGTGCATGTGAGCCTTGATATGGGAAAACTGGTCTTAATGCATGTGCAGAAAAGTGTCGTCTTAGATTAGCCTGTCTGCATTTGCTAATCATGGAAGACACTTTCTGCCGGAAATTGAATTTTGCTGAGAAGAGAACAAACAATATCATAAAATAGCACGTGTTGTCCCTTTACAGCCTGTGTAGACTGCATAGGCCAATCTGGGATGACACTTTACACACATGCATTAAGCCCTGTTTTCCCAGAGCACAGTTCTTTTGTTTTACAGAAGCAGAGCTACATTCGTGGCATCAGTCGACAGGGACACAAACCTGACTACCTAGAACTGGATGATGCCATGACCCAGGTAACGGCATTCATTCGTACATAGTTTGTGCACAGGCAGGCTGACTAGCTCTCTGGCAAGACATCTAAAGTCCAGATCCAAATGAGCCTCATTCTGAGAACACTGGTTTTAATTTATGTGTGTGAAGAGACATCCCAGATTAGCCTGTGCAGTCAGCACAGGCTAATCAGGGCAGACACTTTCTGCTATCCTGGTATTTTTTATAGCAAGTCTTTTCTGAACAAAAACCCAGTTAAGGCAGAAAGTATTGTCCCAGATTTGCCTGTATGGACTGCACAGGCTAATCTGGGAGGACATTTAACGCTCATGCATTAAATCTAGATTTCCCAAAATGAGGTTCAATTATTGACAGTTGGTTTACCTGTAGTCACATTGGTTTTTGGGAAATGGTCATGGCATTGTTTCTACGGCCTTTCTCCATCTAAACTGATTTAAGTACGGCCATTGTCTGAGCTATTGTCAAAGCCAGCTGCCGTCCCGCGTCTGCCGTCAGCGTCGTGCTAAAACGTTAACATTGACTCTAAAATCTAAGTGCTTCCACCTACAACTTCTAAACTTCATATGTAGCTGCACCTTGATGAGTTCTACACGCCACACCAAGTTTTGGGTCACTAGGTCAAAGGCCAAGGTCACTGTGACCTGTAATATAAAACTTTAACATAGGCTCTAAAAACTTACCTTTCTTCCTTTTCTTCTGACAAGCTGTCATTTATTCAAAACTGTACCCACAGCCGAGCGTTGGCCACCGCTATGCGGTGCTCTTGATCAACTTAAGCATGTCTTGCTTATCGTTTCACAAATATACGATACAAAGATACATGGCATGAGATATGGTAGACTTTTATAAGTATGCATTACTACTTTGAATATATTTTTATGTTATCAAAGTTCAGATGTTACAATAATTCTGATTGATAAATATCAACACTCAAATGTAACAAGCAGAACAAGCATAGGCATTTTTAAATACCTATTTTCCGAAGTAAGAAGCACTTTCTTTCATCATTATATAACTACAAATTTTACAATCTTTCTCAATCCTCATAATTTAAAGACTTAATTTGTGACTTAGATTTTCGATACAGAAAGGGTAAGTGCTTGTTTTCATGTTTCAGGTATTCAAAAGACTGACCTTCCAGGGATGTTCTGAGCAACATGGGGACAAGATTTTTGCTATGAAAGACTTCATTCTGAAGCTGAACAGGGCCAGAGCTGGGTAAAACCAGTTTATAATTCCATCATCATTCATGTTGCAAATACACATTTTATAAAATGTTACAAAATTGATCTACTTCACTGTATAGAGAAACATCCTGGTAAAGTAAGGTGCTTTTGTATGTATGGACAATAAAATCAAAACTTGATGCCTCCTTTTCTGTGGGGGCATAAGAATAAGAAGGGTACCCGGTACTTACCATGTAAGGGTATTTTATGTCTTTTAAAACCCAAAGTTTGAACTGGAAAATCAGAGGTACAATGAACACTGAAAAGCATTGGTGCTAGGGGGCTGAAACTTCACAAGCATACTATTCAGCATGTGAACTTGCCCACCTCCAGATTTTGATTCAGATGATACCAACATAAAAAGTAACACAAGTGGAATATGGGGGCATCCGTATCTTGTGGACACATTTCTAGTTTCACTTATAGTCTAAAGAATATATTTTTTTGTCCCAAAATGTTGCATATTCAATATCTCATTATTCACTATAAGAAACTATGAAAATGTTCACTGTTGAATAACCTTATGGTGTGGACGGTGGGAAAGCATGGAATTTAGGCTGGAAATATAAATGGAATATATAGTCCAAACATTTGTGTTTACAAGTTCTCATTACCTGCTTGCCAGATTTCGTCCAAACTGTCACACCTCAATGACTTTTATGTTTAAATGAAGGTTAAGAAAGTACTTTATGTTGTCACTAGTTTTTTTCTAGTATGCCTCTGTGTATATATTTACACTTAAGAATATATGCATCATCCCTAAATATCAATATAAATTAATTATTTAACTTTTTGATGGATTTTGTTCAAGTTTAACAACGGAACAACCTTTTCTGTGCAGATGATTGTAAAGAAAGGAATTTCCACTGTGACCAGTTTTGGCTGAACTTGCTTAATGTCCTTTTGTCCACTGTAGATAGCAACCTGAATTATATTTTTTTCTGGATAATATTGATGTAGAATATATGGATATTGAGTGGATTCGTCTGCGACCAAACAGGTGTTGTATGGGCATAAGTGGCTGTGTTGAAATAGTTTCCCATCGGATGCATATTATTTTCCTGAAATATGTTTAATATGTTTAATTTCTTTGTCTAAAATAAGTATTGCATACATGTCAATACAAATATCAATGTAATATTATATTGATGATGAATACAAGAGCCTTCATCCTTTGTTTTATTGATACAAACATTCAGGAGAATGACACACTTGCAGACAAAGCATTACCGGTTTATGTATATAATTACTAATACTGTTTATGTCTGCTCTTAGTTTCAAACATGTATGCAAATGACTGTAAAGTCATTTGTACTTCGTAGTTAAAAAAACCCTGACTATTCCTTGGACACATAGATTTGTGGATTTTTTGATGCCCCCGGATCGAATGATCAGGTGTATATTGTTTTTGGCCTGTTGGTCTGTCATTGTATGTGTCTGTCTGTCTGTCATTGTATGTGTGTGTCTGTCCCAAAACTTTAACCTTGGCCATAACTTTTGCAATATTGAAGATGCAACTTGATATTTAGCATGCATGTGTTTCTCATGGAGCTGAACATTTTTAGTGGTGAAAGGTCAAGGTCATCCTCCAAGGACAAATGTCAAATATATGGCTTCAAAGCGGCTCAGTAGGGGGCATTGTGTTTCACAAACACAGCTTTTGTTTAGAAATAAAAAGGAATATAAATCAAATATTTTCTGATGTGTTTGGGTTTACTTCATGGAGTGGTCAACCAATGAAATCAACAAATTAATGTCCCACAAATTATCATTTTACAGTAATTATCTTTTTGCAAGATGATTTGAATCCCCAGTTTCATTGATAGGACACAATAAATATTTACCATTTAAAGTTTTTCCACTTTCCCAGCTCTGACACTGCTTCCCAAGCCTCGTCGGATGTGAAGCGAGGTCACATTTACCTGACCAGCCTGGTGACCAGGATTCCTACACGGAGACACGCTGACCTCAACAAGTCCAGCAAGTCCAAGACTGACCCTGCCCCAAGCATGTATGCAGGCTTTGAAGGGTTTATACATGAAGGAGTCTCCCTCTAGGGAAAACTGGGCTTAATACACGTGGGAAAGTGTCCCACCAGATTAACATCCATAGGGCTAATAAAGGATGGCAATTTCAGTGTGCTTGTTTTTTTATTTCTTTAAAGGAAGTCTCTTTGTAATGCAAATCAAGTTTAGGCAGAAAGTGTCATCCCTGATAAGCTTGTGCGGACTGCTTATCTTGGACAACACTTTACCTACATGCATTTAGCCATGTTTTCTCAGATCAAGGCACATTTAGTTTTAACATAGTTATTTCAGCTTGATTGCGTCAAAAGCTGTGGGCTTCTAGAGACGCTAAAATGTTTCCTGGGAAGATCCAGTACTTGATGTTTTTGAATAGAGCCTGAAAACACTAAACAAATGTGGATCAAATATGAAGTCCTACTGATAGCAGGAGGGACACTATTTCCACTAGGCCATTATATTCAACACAATTTATATGTAAAGTAATGCAAGAGATTTAAAAGGGGCCTTTTCACAGATTTTTGCATGTATTGAAGTTTGTCATTAAATGCTTTATATTGATAAATGTAAACATTGGATTAAAAAAGCTCCATTAAAAAACAAGAATAAAATTAAAGAAAGAAAAAAAAGTAACTTTCAACTGGCTTGAACCACTGACCCCTGGAGTAAAAGTCTACCGCTTAGACCACTCGGCCATTGGTGCTCATACAATAAGTGATGTATTTTATACTTTATATAGGCAATCCTCATAGTATCCCAAAATATAACGACAACAACAGAACTCTCCAAATTATTCAATCTTTTTGCTCTGCAACGCTTTATAATTTTCTGCTTTTTAAATAATCCAAAGATGCATATAATGGATTTTTCAGAGAATGGTAAATGTTCAGTATTACTGTTGCCTAAAAAATATCATAACTACAACGAAAATTTGTGAATCTGAAACAATTTTTTATTATTTGTCAATTTGCCAAACACGTGAAAAGGCCCCTTTAACATATTTCAAGCTTCAATAAAAGTTTTGTTAAAAATCAGAGGGGGATATTTCAGTTCTACTTTTTACTATGTTATTCTGTAATGTCAACAATAGCTACAACAGTGATGTATCTTTTTTATCTGGGTGTTTGTTTTTTTAACTTTTATGATATAATTATATTTTGAAGTGGAATTCGGTCTTTTGCATTGGCAAATTCGTTCATAAAGCTTAAAAATGTTTTCTATACAAAAAGTATTAAGACAACATTGAACAAAGTTATGCAACTGTTGCTAAAATGTTATTTTATAACCCTGATCCCTGAACCATATGCATTATGTTTGTGCTTTTAAAATTTGATGTGAACCAATTTCAAACCCTTCAGATATACAATTATGTTTTCATTGAACAGAAAGAAGAAGGGAGCAACACTTGATTCTCGAGCCTCAACCATGGTAACTTATATTATTATTATTATTTGATTTCAGCAAACATTCTGTTTTCGTTACTTGGATATGTTCAAGAAATTCATTATTACCCGGGAGGAAAGAGGTATATAAGAGCCGCTCTGTAGGTATGTACATCAGTCTGTCCAAGTTAATGTTATAAGTTTTTGTAGCTTTGTCTTCCTAATTCCTCAAGCAAATGAATTGAAACTTAAGATTTGTCATCACCGTGAGGTGTTAATGTGACTGACACTTTTGTATTGCCCAATGCAAAATAATCCACATATTCCTGAGTTGTTTGCTTTGAATGTAAATAGCAAAGTGGTGTGGAGTACAAGTAACTTGTTGTTTATAGGTTTTGTGCTTTTTGAACCTCAACATTGATATCAGTTTATTTTGCATAAACCTATTTGTTTAAGACTCATATAAAAAATCATGGGTTCTAAAACTTTGGAATGAATAAAAAAAAAATGAATCTGAATAAAATGAGGACAATTCTAACACAGCATGTGACTTGTTTTCTATAGACAAAGAAGGA
The DNA here is from genome assembly GCF_020536995.1 of Dreissena polymorpha. Lineage (NCBI taxonomy): Eukaryota > Metazoa > Mollusca > Bivalvia > Myida > Dreissenidae > Dreissena > Dreissena polymorpha. The sequence goes on from NC_068359.1 coordinate 88,951,544, forward strand.
AATCAAGTGTTGGTTATTCTACAATAAATTATGGGTTGGAGCTTAATGTTTCGAAAATAGTTCCGAATAATAAAGAAAATATTGCAGTAAAATGCACGTGCTAAAACCCGCACTATAAGAAATGTAAAAAATATAGCATGTATATAAATGTAATGAAACAACAAATTGTATATATAGAGGATATTTGTTGGATTCGGTGGATAATCGATTTTAATTCACGAGTGATCATAGAAAATAATATTTTCACGAGTGGCGCAGCCACGAGTGAAAATATATATTATCTTTGATCACGAGCTAATTAAAAATTGATATTCCACCGAATGCAACAAATTTTCTTTTTATTTTATGCTTTTTTTCCACAGTTTATATACATTGTTAAAGAGTTAAACTAAAGAATTTCGCTGGGATAATGACGTCATTTCGTCAAAAAAATGAAATCATATCAATAATTTTCACTGATAATTTCCACTGTTTGAAACAGTGAAATTATGAGTTTTAATTCACTGATATTTCTCTGTAAACCACCGGAAAGCATTAAATAAATGGTGATTAGTGGCATAACCAGGCCTACAAAGAATATTATTTGTTATGAAACGTACTTAAGAAAACTTTTATAGCATGTCAGCTTTTCAGTAGCCTCAATAAACGTGACGTCATTTAGTTTCTACGATTGTTGTTTTCAATGAAAGTGACGTCATTTTCAAAATATTTATGAATGAAATCGACGTCATATGTTTGTACAATTCAATGACGTCACTAAATAGTGAATTTTGTACGAAGAAGGCTGGAGTATTGAAAAATATAGATCACGTCCAAAAGCTTGAACCAAATCAATCATAATCGTGTTAGAATCAAAATAATATTTTTCTATGATGGTTTGTTGTCGAATAACCCACGGTAAGGAGTATAGATAGATGCGTGTTATCAAATCACTCGTGCTTCGCACTCGTGATTTAATTCCTACGCATCTATACTCCTTACGGTGGGTTATTCGACAACAAACCTTAATAGAAAAATATTATTTCTTAAACAACAGCATTTGAATCCTGTTCTTGGGTAGAACCTTTGCTTATTCTCATATGAATAATCATTTGAATACTGGGAGCAAGATCAACCTCCGAACCACTGCCAAGGGATGCTAGTTTACTGACGCAGTTTGAATAAGATATGTAACAGCATGGAATTTAAAATTTGAAGATTTTTAAAAAATAATTTATAAAACTTTACAAGAAAGAAGATCTGTATCACTGAACACTGGTATATGTCTGCTCACATAATACTGTACAATAAATTTTATTCATGGACATGCAATAGTTTGCTTTAAAAAAGGACTTTTTCATGGACTTAATTCATAAATTATTTGTTTTCTGATATTTGAAAAAAATGGTCATTTTCTCATGCGTTTGTGTAAAATTCGTGGATGGGTCAATCCAAAAATTAACAGAAACTAACATCACACAAATAATGATGATTTTGCAGTATTTTATATTCTACATGGGTAAACTAGCATTTTGCCTTTACATTCATAGAATCCTGAGTGGAAAAGTATGTTTGGCTCAACATCCTCCGATAGGTCTCTCAGCTCGTCCCCTAAGTTAAAAACGCTTCTTAAGGCGGAAACCAAAGCAGCCAAACCCCTGACTGGTTCCCAGTCAAGCTCCACTGGCAGCATGGTGAACGTGTCCCAGCTCTCACTGGACAGCACTCTACCCACCCTGGATGCACTCAGGGGAGATAAGAACGCACTACAAAGTAGGTGTTTTAGCTCACATATGAATAATTGAGCCCCTCTCTGGGAAAACGGCTTAATGTATAAGCGTAAATTGTTTTTGCGGATTAGACTGTGCACTCAGCGCAGGCTATTCAGGGATGACCCTTTAAGTAGTAACTTACTTTTTGTTAAAAAGAGACTTCCTTTAAACCAAAACAACCCCATAAAACCTTAAAGTGTTGTCCCAGATTAACCTGTGTGGACTGCACAGACTAATTTGGGACAACACCTTACGCTCATGTTATAAGTTCCATTTTTTCTGAGCACAACCCATATTCCCTTGGAATAGCAGATTGGGTCATTGTCATCATTACTAAACATAGATAAGTGATGTCCTTAAAAACAAAAAAAAACAAATTAGAACTATTGTGTTTAAGCTTCATACATCAATACTTTATAACCTGACCCAGCATGGGATTTGATTTGAAGAGTCACGGCCGTTGATTGTAAAAGAAGTGTATTCTCAGGATATTAAAAACAAATTTACTAGACGAAAGCTCAAAAACAAGGATTAGTTGTCTTGACGGATATTTCGTATACTAGAAAAATTTAAATTTCTTGATAGCAAAAACAACTAAATTCAGCAATAAAAATATGCTTGTGCTCCATGCCTTGTATTTAAATACTCACTTCACCACCAAATAGTTTTTTCAATATATATATATTTTTTTTAATTCCTATTGGTGATAAATAATGGATGTTTTTAAAAAATACAGTTTTTTTTTATATAAACTTGTTATGCAAAATTGGCCTTTTCACATGATTTATGTTTTACCTACCTATAACAGCCCGATACGCTCCACGGAAGTCTGAGCTGCGGGACTTGATCAGAAGCGTCGAGGTTAGTACTCGTCAGACATGGCGTGCCGTGATCTCCTCGAGGGCATCGTCTGGGAGAACCGACCTCCCCCTAGCAACTGGCGACCTCGGGGCCTGCTGGTAGCTCACCTGCATGAACATAGGGGACCAATTAACAGGTTATTTTGAATATCCCTCGAGAATTGACTGGATATTTGATGATTCTGTTTTTTAGAGTAGCACAGCCAAGAAATAACCAAATGTAACTTGTTTATGCTTTGGGAATTAAATCAATTGTCTACAGAAACCATCAGATTTCTTTTGTATGTCATGCTGTTTAATTCTTTCTTTAGCTGAAAAGTTTAGTTATAATTAGTATATCATATAAAATAATGATATCATTACACAATGAAAATTTAATTTTCATAATTTTTTCTCACTGTTTGAAATAGGGAATTACCAAATTTAGATTTCATTTTTAAACACACTGAAGCAAAACGTTATATACTTTATCAAGCATAACGTCTGATGTGGGGTGTTATTGCTACGGAAAAGTACGGTAACCTTCTGTATTTGGGAGCTGTGGCAAGGAGGACGGAGCGCTGGTGTAATAAATGTTCACATAGTGTGCAATGACATCAAATTAAAAAGCATGCCATTTTACCCTTTCCCACTTAAAGGTAATGTGGAAATGCCTATGTGCAAACAGCATAAAATCAGAACAGCCTGCGAGTCACTCGCATTCTGTTCAGGTTTTATGCTGTTTGTTGCTCATCAGTATCCAGTTTGGAGATGAATCCTTAAACATTTGAATCTAGTAAGAAGGGTCTAAAATACAATATAACTTTCTAAGGACTAAAAATGCGTGAAAATACGTATCTAAATGGTAAAGGTTTAACCAGTGGGGTTAATGAAATGATGCGTATAACTGCTTGTATCATAGATGTGAAAAAAATCCTCACTGTGATGTATATTTCAGACTGGCGGTGTGTCATGACCATAGCTTGTTTGTCACCTGTTCTAACGACAGCCAGGTTCAATTGAGGGAATGTGGGAGACTAGAAGGAAAAAACTTCGCAAATCGCTCAAAAGTCACCTTGAAATTAGGTATCTTTGTTATTAAGTCTTCCTTATTGTCCCATAATTTAGTTCTAATATCTTTTTGTTTTAATTATTGAATCTTTTTAGATAAGTTTGTTAAATTGAACGTGAGATGGGTTTATTTTCAGGATCATTGGTGAAATTAAATTATTACAATTTTAACATGCTGACACGAAAGCATGCATTGTGATATATACTTTGAGTAATTATAATCACCACCATATTCAGTACTATGTATCATCATCATAATCATCACCACACTCATCACCATCATCACCATCACATCATCACCACACTCATCACCATCATCACCATCACATCATTACCACACTCATCACCATCATCACCATCACATCATTACCACACTCATCACCATCATCACCATCACATCATCACCACACTCATCACCATCATCATCATCACATCATCACCACACTCATCACCATCATCACCATCACATCATCACCATCACTATCATCTTTATCAAAATAATTATAATCATTGTCATCATCTTAATCATCACCACCACACTCATCACCATCACAATCACCACCAAACTCATCACCATCACAATCATCACCACACTCATCACCATCAACTTTATCAATATAATTATTAGCGAGACTGTTTTTGGAGAAAACTCGAGGTATTGTCATAGCCTGCTCGTAGTCCCAATGCGATGCTATACCGTAACTGTTCCGATAAGGAGTTGATTGACACTAGTTCATAAATTTCTGTTTGTTTTATTCATGTGAATTGTCCTGTGTTTAAATCAATGGCATTTAATCACTTGCCTTCATTAAAGGCTTTTGCGAATGCAACTGGAGATGTTACTTTGTTTTATTAACCTCTATATTAATATGAGCGTTGTTCTGGAAAAACTGGGCTTAATGCATGTTCTTTATGTGTCATCTCAGATTAGCCTGTGCAGTCTGCACATGCTAATCAGCGACAACACTTTACACTTTAATGAAATGTTTCGTTTAAAGGTCTAATCTAAAAAAGAAAATCAAGTTTATACATATAGTGTCGTCCTCGATAAGGTAATGTGGGACGACACTGGGCACATGCATTAAGCCCAGTTATCCCAGAACGATGCTCATATAGATATAAATTAGTACATACATGCCATTGCCAATGACTTTCAGAGGGTCAGGTAAAGCTGCTAACATTCTTTGAGGGCTCCAATTCACTCGCGGCTGCAACTGACAAGGATGCTATTAATGTTTATGAGTATGAGTGCGCCATGAATCTGTCTGAAACATGATAATCAATGATAACTTCAACAATTAACTAGGCTTACTGTCAATTTACTCTGTAATAAATGGATTTGATCCGTTTTAATTTTGTAAATTGAAATCACTGAAGAAAAAACAAAGTGTGAAAAAACAAGTTTGACCAATTGTTTGCCATATTATATTTGAAGTACCGGGTATTTAAGTACTCTGCATACTACACATGAACAGGAATATTTGAATTTACTTTTAAACAAAAATCCACTTTGACAGGAAAGTGTCGTCCCTGACTAGGCTGTGCAGCATGCACAGGCTAATCTGGGACAATATTTTATTCACATTCTTTAAGCCCCCTTTTCCCAGAGCCAGGCTCAAATAGAAGAATTCTCAGCTGTTTGACACTGTAGTTGTCCCTACCATTCAGTGTTGGCTCTGGCAAGACCACTGAGGTGGACTCTCGAACTGTAAACCTTCAGCACCATGGACAGCTGGTGGACATGGCCCACTTTGATACAGGTCTGTATAATCCTTTCCCACTCAGGATGGACATATGCAACCAGCATCAAACCAGAACATCATGCGAGTAACTTGAGTAAGTCGCAGGCTGTTCAGTTTTTGTGCTGTTTGCTAAGTATCTGTATCCTAGGGATGGAAATGAAGTCTTTAGAACTTAAATGTCTAAGAAAGGTCTTCAATTTAATTAGATTTTCTAAGTGGCTACAAACAGGTCAAAATGCATATCTGAATGGTAGAGGGAAAACCAGCAAAAGGGTTTTTGTTGTTGTACCATTGTTGCTCCAGGATTTGTAGCAATTTTTCTTACATTTCTATAGTGAATCACTACCTGCCCAGGTGAGTGCCTTAGTGCCCTTGGTCATCTTGTTTACTTGTTTTGTAGACAACCAGTCAATAAGTCTGTGTTAGCAAATGCATCAGTGAACAGCTTACTGATTGGCTGGGATATATTACTTCAATGCATTACATGCCAGTTTGACTCCTATTGCTGTCCAGTTAGTGCAATGGTTAGTTCATAGGCTTCTCACCAAGGTGACCTGTTTTCAATCCCCTTTTCCAGAAGAATATGAGTTTGGTTGGTGGTCAACTATACTGGACAGGTGGGGTTTCCTTCCTGTACCCCAGCTTCACCCAAACATACAAGACCATACCAAAATTGAATATCTTTCAGTAACAACTAAATATCTAGAAATTGCAGCTACAATGCAAAATTCAACTGAACTTTTGTGGAGTCTGGTAAGTTAATTAGGTAACAGTGCTTGGGCACCCTCTGAGTCCTCAAAAATGCAGCATCAGACGCAGAAAGACCTCATAAACTTCGTTATATGTTTGACTTCTGATTTTTAGGCAACCAGTCGGTGCTGGCATATGCAACTGTGAATGGCTTCTTGATTGGCTGGGACATTCGGTCCAATGATGTTGTCTGGATGCTGAAGAATGACCCCAAAAATGGTATGCTGTGGATTACATGTTCTCTGTAAGAACCTTGTTCTGGGAAAACTGGGCTTTATGCATGTGCGTAAATTGAGGTCCGCACAGGCTAATCTGGGACAACTCTTTTTTGTTAATAGGAAGTCTCTTCTGAACAAAAGGCAGAAATTGTAGTCCCTGATAAGCCTGTGTAGACTGAACAGGCTAATATAGGAAGACACTTTACGCACATGCATTTAGCCCAGTTTTACCAGAATGAGGCTCTTAAGAAAGTATTAGAAAAATAATAAAATAAATTGAAAGATACTCACAAGGAATTCACAGAGAATCAAACTTTGTACGTAAAGCAATTTTCTTTTTTTTATGTTTTCTGGTTGGAATAAAATCAGAAACAAAAAAATTATAAATTCAAGTTAATTATGTATTTGGGTGTTGCTTAGTATGACCAAGCTCTCATTATTTTAGGCAAGTTCATTTTCAGGTCTGATCACTTCGTTTGCCGTGCATCAGTCCCAGTGCTGGCTCTGTGTAGGAACCAGTAGCGGGTAACACGTGTGCTGGGACCTGCGCTTCCAGTTGCCTATAACGACCATAGAACACCGTACAGGTAAGTGAATGATATGTGAACAGTAGACAATGGTTTATGGAGGATTGAGTCTCCAATTATATCATCAGAGTGTGCCATGGCTTATTTGTTATGGTGTTGGCCTATGGGAGTGTTCAGATCTCCATGGGAGTGTTCAGATCTCCATAAACGACATCAAGTGCTAGTTCTACCCAGGAAATAGACTCATTTCAATTAGCCTAGGGGTTTCGATGCAATCAAGCTAAAGTAAATTGTTAAAACCCATTTATTACGTGACCAGCTGCAATGATGCTAATTATTTTCTTTTGTCAAGCAATAATACTGGATGATGTTTAACAATGAATATTTCTTTCTCTGATTCACTGAAAAACACTAACTGAAATTCTCAAAAGGACGCTCAATTGTTTGAAGTTCTTCTTTTTGATATGAATATGAAAACAACGTTCACATGTAGAAAGTCTTTTGAAAATTCTCCATAAGGGTTGAGAGAGTGTTTTTTGCTTCCTCTGCCTGTCCGAGTGGTTGCGGTAGATCAAATGTTTCTCTTCCATTACAATGTCCCCTTGTGGAAGGGGGGTTGTGATGTATTACAAATTTGACTAAATGAGACCAGCTATGTGAAAACTGGGTTTAATGTATGTGCATAAGGTGTCATCCCTATGCAGTTCGCACAGGCTTATCAGGAAAAGCACTTTCCACTTAAATATATTTTTGTCCCCTACCGATTTCACCGGAGGAGACTTATGGTTTGCGCTCTGTGTGTCCGTCTGTCTGTCTGTATGTCTGTGTGTCTGTCTGTCACACTTTTCGAAATTCTGCGATAACTTAAAAAGTTCTTAATATTTTTTCATGAAACTTGAAACATGGATTGATGGCAATATGAACATTATGCACGTTATTTCATTTTTTTCCTACGTCAAAAATTATGGTTGCTATGGCAACACATAGACTAGAAATACTGCTGAAAATGGTGGTTTTCTGGATCCTGCGATATCTTTTAAAGTTCTTAATATTTTTCAATGAAACTTGCAACATAGATAGATGGCAATATGAAAATTATGCACGTCATTTCATTTTGTTCCTACGTCAAAAATTGTGGTTGCTATGGAAACCAAAAAAAAACAAAATCTGAAAATGGTGGAATTTCTGACAATGGTGGAGCCGGTAGGGGACCATATTGCTTGACAATAGCCTCGTTTTGTAAAAAGCTAGTCTCTTCTAAATGCTTATCACGTTAAGGCTGAAAGTGTTCCTGATTAGCTTGTGCTAATTGCACAGGCTAATTTGGAACGACACTTTACACACATCATGCATTACGTCCAATTTTCCAGCCTGCTGTTCAAATGTAAAACATTTTGTTCGCCTAGGATCACGTGTTCGTCGCCTGTTGTCTCACCCAAAGGAACAGTCATGGGTGATCTCGGCAGTGCAGGGTAACAATAAGGTCTCCATGTGGGATATCGAGACAGGTGCCCGCCGGAAGGCTCTGTGGGCCAGCGCTATGTCCACCTTGTCCAAAACACAGGTATGTATTAGTGCCTTATTTTTCAAGACAAGGGTATGACATATTGTTACGGTGTTTAAGACGCAGAAATAACATAATGTAACCTTGTTATACAGTAATTTCATAGTACAAATACATCAACAATTTTTGGTCAGCATATTGTGAATAAAAGTATCATTCATTGTTTAATTCAATTATCTAATGTTTCTGATCTCTACGTTATTTATGTACCATATGTGTCAATATATTTTATAACCGTTTTGGCTTTGGATTCTACCTGCAATTGAAGAAATTCCACAAACTGAATTGCACCATAGAATGCAACCAAGGACAGAAAGCATGCATTTCTCAATAATAATTATTCATACAACCATGTTTTTCAAAATTCTCTATTATTTTTTGCTGACTACTCTGTGAATTTTTTTAGCTAATGCCTCAGTTACCATTCTGTGGTAGATCACCCTCTAAGGCGTTGAAAATTCTACTTCTATTTTATTACCTCTTGATTGGCTATTGTCTACTCAGGTGCCATTTAAAAGTATTTTGGGCACTTTTAGGTATACTACAAAAGCTGAAAATATATAAAAAGTATCCCGTAGTATGGTCGAATGCTTGATAGGTTATTTTCCATACCCAGAGTACATTGAAGTCTACTTTAATAGTACCCGGGGTATGTAACTGTGTCGACAACGACCAATTGAGCTTTATTTCCCCTTGAAGAGTCCCCATGCAGTGTATGGTATGCATGTTGCGACCACAGACAGTAGCACTTTCCTTCTGACTGGAGGTTCGGACATGAGGGTCCGGTTCTGGGACCTGGGCTACCCTGCAAATAGCTTCATCATGGCCAACGCTGCAGACGATTTGACTCAGCACACAGCAGTCAGCTACAGGTGGAGATCTTTGGCTTTTATTGTTTAAAAAAATATTTAGACGCAATTAATATTCTTAATGCCACTTTGTTTTAAAGTATACTTTTTTCTGAAGCTCTGAACATACAAATCTATATTTTTCTTTCAAGTGAAATGTTGTGCGTTTAAAACCCCTTAGATAAAACAGGTAACAGGTAAGAGTACCCATAGTGCAATGCCTTACTTAAAGCCCTGTTCCTGTCGTCTTAGTAAATGCCCACAAAAATATAGGAACTTAACACTATGTCCATCTGAAACAGAAATAAATTATACAACACTGTCCAGTTGGAATAATCAAAACTACTGAGCCCCGGGTTGCTTTGAACTGTATGTATGTACTCATAAAAGATCAAAGAATTAAAAGAGAATAACAGCAGTGTCTAGCAGTGTAACTTGTGTTTTTTCTGTGCTAATGTCTCAGCTGATAGAGGGCCTAGAGGTCATAGTGGAGTTACTGTTAGGGTTATGGTAAGCAGCGCTCAATAGGTCATTGTCAGCTCGGGTACTACTCAAATGTACCCCAGGTACTCTTAAGTATGCTTAAATGTACCCCAGGTACGGAAAATATTCCAACACATACCCGGCCAATTTAGACTGTACCTGAGTTTTATTCCCACCCAAAATCGGATGTCGTAAAACGCGCTACCGAATATGAAACAGAATTCACTTTGAAAAAATGAAACCTGCCTCAATAACGTTTTTGAAGTATGGGTTTGGATAATAAAGAGGTCAATATACACAATTTTGACATAAATATGACTATAATTATTTGGGGAAAAAAGCCGACAACAATCAATTAAGTGTTAGAATTCCTGGGTATGTTTTAGTATATTTACCTACCCGGAATACATTTAAGTATGCATATCATTCATCAGTGTCTAAATTGTGGCATGTCCCTAATTCTGTGTTCAGGTCTCAGTTGATAGAGGGCACAGAGGTGATTGTTGAGTCATACACCAAGAAGCCCGCCCCCACGGAAGACTCTCAGCCCCGGGGTCCCGAGGCCCCGCCCCAGGGTCACAATGACATCATCACTGATGTTGCCTTGTGTCAGGCGTCACAGTGCCTAGTGCTGACGGCGTCAAGAAACGGCGTCGAGAAAGTGTGGAAATAGTGGGTGAGGGATTAGAGTGGTTTGGTTGCGGGGATGAAGATTATAGTTGTTTTGGGGTTTGGGTGTGAGGCTAATGGACTATGACAGTGGAGTGGGTGGAGGGGAGGTTAATTAAATGTTGGTGTTTTCAAAAGGTTGGTTTAAAAGTATAATACTAGGGAAGGCATGGCATATAAGAATGGAGGTTTGTGATAATTGGTTTGTGAGGTTAGGAAATAGGGCAGGGATTGATGGAGTCCGTGGCTTGTGGAAAGTCGCTTGTGCAGATACTGTGGTTTATACCTATATTTATGAAACGTTTTGTATCAATTGTGAAATATATATGAAAAACATCTTATTTATAATAATACTGAGGATATGACCACTTATAATTTTCGTGTGTGTGACAAACAGTTTTCCGTTGTGTTTGTGATGTGTTATCTTTTTCTTTTAAATGTGTGACAACTTTGAAATACTTAGTTGGTAATGAAGTTAAGGAAATCAATTACATGATACATTATTGAAATTATACTCTCATTTGTATTCAAATGTATAATATTATTGTGTGACTGTTATTGTTGTTGTGCACTTGTCTGTTTAGACATTCTTAAAACTGTCAATTTGTTGTTTTTTATCGTAATTGTTTCATTCGTCTGCACAGTATTTAATACGAATTTTAGGATTTTGCTTAACTTTTCCATTAAGACAATATAACTTTTCCATAAAGACAATATGAATCATTAGCCATAGACCTCTCTGATTTCAAAATTTATATTACTCATCCAAAGATACTATTAGACATCCGGACACCATTTTAGGTAATAGTGAAACATTTCGAATAAATTATAACGCCTTATATTGAGGAATTTAATTTGAACAGTTTTTAATGGATGAAATTTGACAAATATCCATGGTCAACGATGCATGTTTTATGTATATATTTATTGTAATTTGTCTTGTAGTAAAAGAAACAAGCAACATAATTTATAATCTGGAAAATTATTTCCAGTTGTATAAAAATGTAACTTTGTTGATTGTTTTTGCTGTTCTGAATTTTTAGAGTTATTAATTCATCACCGATTTATCTGTTTTTTAAATATTTCAAAGAATGTGTAAAATATACTCATTTGAAAGCATCATTCGAAACAAAAAATAGCAATTTTAATTTGCTAACCTAGCTGATTTCTGTTTATGTATTGGTATATACATTTGATATAATGTTTTCGGTTTAGTTATAGTAACATGAAAGATTAAATTAAACGATTTTTAAACAAAATGGACATTCAGAAATATTACCGATAGGTACATGTATCTTTCTAAATTGTAATGATAATTTATGTCATTAGTATCTATTCAGGCATATGCAGTTAAGAAACTGTATATATTTATAGAATGCCACGTCATTCCTTATAAATATTTAAAGTTTCTTCGAGACAGAAATTCGAACTTGATTACTTGTATTTGTACTGTTGTTACCCATGTGTACAGTTGTGTGACTTTGAAAAGAACTAGATTTGCAGTTGGAAACATTTCCAACACTACACCTTAAGTAAAATAGATTTTGATTTACTACCAATATGTGCAATATACTTTATTAAAGTAATGAAGTAAAGAATTAAACTAAATTGTGTTTCTATATTTGATTAGTTTCATCACACAATCCAAATAATTATCCGATAAGATCTTGTTATAATCTCAGCTGACCGAGCATTTACTGAGTACAGTGTAGCAACAGTGTTTTTATCTTAACTTACCGTGCATTGGCTGAGTACAATATCGCAACAGTGTTTTTATCTTAACTGACCGTGCATTGGCGGAGTACAATATCTAAACAGTGTTTTTATCTTAACTGACCGTGCATTTACTGAGTACAGTGTAGCAACACTGTTTTTATCTTAACTTACCGTGCATTGGCCGAGTACAATATCGCAACAGTGTTTTTATCTTAACTGACCGTCCATTGCCTGAGTACAATATCGCAACAGTGTTTTTATCTTAACTTACCGTGCATTGGCTGAGTACAATATCGCAATAGTGTTTTTATCTTAACTGACCGTGCATTGGCTGAGTACAATATCGCATTCTTGTTTTTATCTTAACTGACCGTGCATTGGCTGAGTACAATATCGCAATAGTGTTTTTATCTTAACTGACCGTGCATTGGCTGAGTACAATATCGCAATAGTGTTTTTATCTTTTATTTACCTTGCATTGGCTGAGTACAATACCGCAACAGTGTTTTTATCTTAACTGACCGTGCATTTGCTGAGTACAGTGTAGCAACAGCGTTTTGATCTTGACTTACCGCGCATTTGCTAAGTACAGTGTAGCAACAGTGTTTTGATCTTGACTGACCGCACATTTGCTGAGTGCATTGTAGCAATGGTGTTTTTGATCTTGACTGACCGCGCATTTGCTGAGTACAGTGTAGCAACGGTGTTTTGATCTTGACTGACCACCCATTTGCTGAGTACAGTGTAGCAACTGTGTGTTGATCTGGACTGACCGCGCATTTGCTGAGTACAGTGTAGCAACACTGTTTTGATCTTGACTGACCGCGCATTTGCTGAGTACAGTGTAGCAACAGTGTGTTGACCTCAGCTTACTGTGTAAAGTCTTGGTAAATTGTTTTAGAGGTCTGTGTGTTTTCAGAGTTTAGTTACAGGTCCTTCCCGCTTCCCTCATGAAGTCATTATGGTCCGACCTGAGACAATCAAAGACGCTTTTTCTTCTCCTCGCGCGCTGCGCCGTCTTTATGGCCACTCCTGACGTCACCAGCCGTCGCCTAGATCCCCCGGACAGTTTTCCCCAGTGCGTTGAGTGTACTGAGTACCGCCGCCCCGAGGCCCTTCCATAAGGCCACCCCCTGGAAGTTCTGGATCCACCCATACGACCAAGGTCTGCCCCGTATGTCCTCTACACTGGTAAGTTCGCTGTTCCGCTGCTCCCGTCCCACTTCCTGGCGAGTCTAGTGTGAAAGCCACACTATCTCTTCATCCCCTTGCATACAGAATTGGATTGGGGCCCCGATCCTCGAGTTCTGGGAGACAGCGTACCCCCGTCGATTAACAGCGGTTGACTAGACCACTGTATCTCGCTGAGGAGACAGCGAACCTAGCAGTGAAGAAGACGTCCGGCTCGAGGGTGGCAGACTCAGCTGGATTGACATGATGCCGCCTGTCAATCAAATCCTTATCTAAGAATTTATCTACCAATCAGCGATCGATTAATCGGGCGCGCGAGTTAGCAACGAACTGTCCGCCATTTTCTTAGACAAGCTATGTCTAGGTTCACCTTTATTTGAACGAGATTCTTAAGTTTTCCTATTTAAAAACGTAGATTAAAAATGGTTAAACGGTGTCAATGGGGATTATGTAACTCGGACAATCGATATCCTGAAATATTAGTTGGTGGCATTGAATTTATATCGTTTCCAAAGCCGAAAAGAGATCTTGGAAAGTGTAAGAGATGGATAAATGCATGCGGTCGTCCCCACGAACAACTTAACGTCAACACTGTCAAAGACAATTACAATATCTTATTATCGAATATACTAGCAGATTTAAATAGTTTATGTTATCGATCTGATCATCGCATAATAGTTCATTTTTAAAATAGTTTTATCAGTTACTAGGTGAGTAACAGAAGCAAGGTTCATCTGCATTACTTTAAGAGAAATATAACCTAGCATGAATTCATGCTGTGTTTTATTACTCTGATAGTAATGCACTTCATTGCCGCTATTCATGTTATTAGAAGGTGAAACGTGTTATCTTAATAACGGTATCTACACATGTGCAGACATGTAGTGTCACCAATGAACTCTTCAATACACACTTAAAGATCGAATGCCTAGTTCTCCTTTTTTTCAACGAGTTTCGTTTATTTTGTTCGAAAAAAAAACGGAAATGAAATATGGCAAAAACGGTGTAAATAGGGTTTATGTAACTCTGACATTCGGTATCCAGAAAGATAAGTTAGATTAAAATAAAATATATACCATTTCCAACGCGGAAATGCGGTCTTGACTAGTGCGAGTGGAAGCTTCAATGTGTAGAATTACCGAGATCACCCATATAGAACATTAATTTATTTCAAAAACTTGAAATATTATGTAAGCAATAACTACGCATTATTAAGTATGAATTACATCACGTGTGCGTGTAGAATAATAGAGAATATTGGTACCCACTTTGCGTAACTCAACGAAATCCCCGTTATAAATCGAGTTTTTGTGTGTCAGAAACAAGTGAAAACGATTGTATGTTACTATTTTAATAAAAACGTACCGATAAATGCCATTGTATAAGAGTTATTAGTTCCCTACCGGTTTCACCGGAGGGGACTTATGGTTTTCGCTCTGTGTGTCTGTCTGTGAGTCTGTCACACTTTTCTGGATCCTGTGATAACTTTAAAAGTTCTTAAAACTTTCTCATGAAACTTAGAACATGGATAGATGGCAATATGGACATTATGCACGTCATTTCATTTTGTTCCTACGTCTAAAATTCTGGTTGCTATGGCAACAAATAGTCTAGAAATTATTTCCAGTTGTATAAAAATGTAATTTTGTTGATTTTTTTTGCTGTTCTAATTTTTTTAGAGTCATTAATTCATCACCGATTATCTGTTTTTTTAATATTTCAAAGAATGTGTAAAATATACTCATTTGAAAGCATTCGATACAAAAAATAGCAATTTTAATTTGCTAACCTAGCTGATTTCTGTTTATGTATTGGTATATACATTTGATATAATGTTTCCGGTTTAGTTATAGTAACATGAAAGATTGAATTAAACGATTTTTAAACAAAATGGACATTCAGAAATATTACCGATAGGTACATGTATCTTTCTAAATTGTAATGATAATTTATGTCATTAGTATCTATTCAGGCATATGCAGTTAAGAAACTGTATATATTTATAGAATGCCACGTCATTCCTCATGAATATTTAAAGTTTCTTCGAGACAGAAATTCGAACTTGATTACTTGTATTTGTATTGTTGTTACCCATGTGTACAGTTGTGTGACTTTAAAAGAACTAGGTTTGCAGTTGGAAACATTTCGTACACTACACCTTAAGTAAAATAGATTTTGATTTACTACCAATATGTGGAATATACTTGATTAAAGTAATGAAGTAAAGAATAAAACTAAATTGTGTTTCTATATTTGATTAGTTTCATCACGCAATCCAAATAATTATCCGATAAGATCTTGTAATAATCTCAGCTGACCGTGCATTTACTGAGTACAGTGTAGCAACAGTGTTTTTATCTTAACTTACCGTGCATTGGCTGAGTACAATATCGCAACAGTAATTTTATCTTAATTGACCGTGCATTGGCTGAGTACAATATCGCAACAATGTTTTCATCTTAACTGACCGTGCATTGGCTGAGTACAATATCTCAACAGTGTTTTTATCTTAACTGACCGTGCATTTACTGAGTACCGTGTAGCAACACTGTTTCTATCTTAACTTACCGTGCATTGGCTGAAATGCGGTCTTGACAAGAGCGAGTGGAAGCTTCAATGTGTAGAACTACCGAGATCACCCTTATAGAACATTAATTTATTTCAAAAACTGGAAATGTTATGTAAGCAATAACCACGCATTATTAAGTATGAATTACATCACGTGTGCGTGTAGAATAATAGAGAATATTGGTACCCACTTTGCGTAACTAAACGAAATCCCCGTTATAAATCGATTTGTGTGTGTGTCAGAAACAAGTGAAAACGATTGTATGTTACTATTTTAATGAAAACGTACCGATAAATGCCATTGTATAAGAGTTATTAGTCCCCTACCGGTTTCACCGGAGGGGACTTATGGTTTTCAGTGGGCGTGATTAAGTGGGCGGAGCGATCATCGTCCAGGCGATATGTAAATTAGCAGAGCCGCCCGCAGAAGGTCCCCTTTATAAGAAAATATGTACAGGTGACTCTTCTGCGGGTGACTCTCGCCCCGGTCGCGACGCGCACGCTCCAGCTGCTGACCGAGGTTTAAGAAGTGTATTGTACGTTGCCTCCTGAAAAAATCTGACCAATTGCTTGGTATTAAGGTTCTGCAGTGTATTGCACACGGTTGATTGGCCAATGGTTGACTAAGGACTGATTGTAACAGCAGTGTTGTCATGCGCTCTACCAAATTTCTAAATGGTCCGGTGTCGAACATTTGAATAATTTTTCAATGCCGTATAATGCAATGAAATTTAATATAAATATATAATGTTATATTAAATGCAAGCATAAGTATGTGTAATCTATAAATTTAGAAACCATAACAGTGGGATAACGACGATATTTCTCCACTATTTAGACCATGTATATAATCTCTTTTCATGTGGAATTTAACACGCAACGAAGAAATATTGATAAGTCCGTTGATAAAATATAAACAATGCCCCAAACTAGTTCGTATTTTGTACAGCTGTCTACTAAACTACTCTCCAGTTTCCCGAGCCCGTGGACATAAACCCTGGGGCAACATCTTGTAACTAAAAAATAACGAAAATATATAACTGAGAGTTTAATAAAGCAACTATTCAAATAAATAAATATTCAATAAATACTTATTAAAAATAATTTTAATAGTTATGAAGATACACAACTTTATTAGCCGTATATGCCCCTTTAAATGCATATAGTTTTGGCCCAGACGTGTTTAAACCGCGCAACGACGGTAAACTGTTGTGTATGTTCAATGATTCCGTTAGAGCTTGAAATTTGATAAACGGTAACGCGATATTAAATTATAATGCCATTTTCGCAAACGGAAGTGATTCAATGCGCATGTATGCAAAAGCGAAAGTGAATGTGTTTATGTCGGGGAAGCAGGTTAACACATTTTAGTAATTTCACATGAACTGGTGATATAAGATATACGTAAATAGAGGTATGAAAATAAACATATTATTTGACTCAATTGACTCAATTTATGTAAAGTGTATGTGTATTCACACGTCTTAAATGTTGTGTGTTCTAAAGTTCTAAACCGATGTTGTTGTTTTTTCGATCATTACAAGTTCAACATTTTCAGAAAATGGCTATCATTTATGAGGTTTGGAACGAGAATATAAGGCATATTCGTATAACGAACGTTTTAGATATTCAAACCATTGTAGCTCTAATTAGGTTTTGGGGTGAAAGTGGTAATTTGAACCGAAACATACATTTTGTAATTATGCATATCGGCATTGACACTATTAATTTAAGATCATTTTATCATATACATTAAATGGATTTTCGTTAAGAGTATCTACTCTCATTTTATATATTGTTTTGATACCAAAAAATCTACGGGTTGCGAAATGTCAAGTTTTGATGTTTAAATGATTAAATATATATATATATATATATATATATATATATATATATATATATATATATATATATATATATATATATATTTATATAAATTATTGCTGGTTGTGTACGTTATTCCGGCCTGTACGTAAAATATCGGCCACCTGTGTTTAAGCATGTTCACGCTCTTAACATACATATTTTGATTTTTTTTTATAGAAAAATCAACTTGATAACCAACCCTACTCTCAATATTTTGCAAATTGAAGAAGCATATCACTGTAAACTTTTGTATTTAAATGTCACAAACATTTTTTTTCACAAACATTGCAGAATATATTTTTCACGTGGTGAAAGTGACGTCATCGTAAGTTGCGATAATTATATTCATATACGAAACAAATATATTTGAGAACATTAGTATTATTTTAATCTGATAAACTTTAATTAAGGTATTTCCAATTAATTGTATAAAACATATATTTAAAACATAAAAATCAGGACCAAAATATAAACTTTTAATATATAAATTACCTCCCTTGATTAGAATATTAATA
The DNA here is from genome assembly GCF_020536995.1 of Dreissena polymorpha. NCBI lineage: Eukaryota > Metazoa > Mollusca > Bivalvia > Myida > Dreissenidae > Dreissena > Dreissena polymorpha. Next base: position 88,969,862 of record NC_068359.1, read on the forward strand.
GGTTACATGTTCTAAAATTAACTATCGGCGTTTACTAAAAATCGACACTTAAGTCAATTTTTTAAACAAAATGTGTTTACTTTCTTAGCTATGTTAGAATTTTTTTATAGATAAAACCTATTAGAAGAAATATTTTTAAGCAATTTGCAGTTCCCCATTGACCGTGTTTGTTTATATTTATTAAAAAAGATAGGGATGAAAAAAAAAGCAAAAAAAGCTAGAGGGAGTATAAACTGGTATAATAATGCCGCAAATAATTTAAGTTTCAAGTCGAAGAAATTTTGCTTGTGTAAACCTTGATTAATACTCTAAAAAGAGGACACTTGTCTAAAGATATTGGCTTGTAATTATACCTGTATAATAAACTAAAATGTGACCGATTTTTTAGGTACACTTGACCTACAAAAATGGATATTTTATGTGTCATTAATTTCTGTTCATAAAAGTAACATACACTGATCCAATCCTATCAAAATGTTCATGTTAGGTGAGTTTTGAACCCAGGATAATATATGTGAAGTTTAGTTTCAACCAGTTGCCTTAAAAACGGGATTTTTTAAAAAAAGCCCCAAAAGTGGCCTGAATTAAGTACACGACCAGTGGTTTTATTTCAGAATACATTACTTAGGCTTCAAGCCCATGAGTACACAAAGACAATGTGGTCGATAATGGTAAATGACATACAGGCATATAAATATATAATTTTTAGCATATTAATTGATGTGAACACAAACATATAGAAATTGGGGGAAACACAACAAGCACAACATCAACTTATAGACTTATTAACGCTGAGTTTTGTTTTCAATTGGTTGAATCACATGCAGAACAAAATGAAATGAACACCTTTAAACACATCTCACAATCGCATTTTAATCACAACCACGTATTGTCTAATTATAATCAGGGTGCAGGATCACGTGTTGAGTTCCCATGTAAACGTTCACGGATGTAAATAAACCGATAAGTGGTGCTTTTTTAAAAAGAACTTTGTGGGAAAAAAGTTCTTAAGAGTTACGACTAGTGCATAACAGACAGATTTGTATGCTGATTATGTCAATTTCGTCATCGATTTCAGACGTAGTCAATGATTGTGTTATACCTTAAGATATCGGAACAAACTGCAAGAAAACTGTCTTTTATGCACTTAAGATACCTTAAAATATTTGCAAAAATAAAGCTCTTAAGGGTGTGTTTACATTCTGTCCAGCCCATGTATAAGCCCCTCAAAACCTGGTTAATTCTGCACCCTGATAATGGTGATTACTCAAACATTAGAGATCCAAATTCCAGTACATAAATATGTCTTACACATTTTTGCAAATATTTATAATTTACAATAATCGTGAGCTATAATTTAAACATGATTAACATATGCATATAAATATATACTTTTTGAAAACAACTATGTCGTAACCACTTATCACTCTCAAACATCATTAGACGCACGATCACTGAACAAGTTTTCATTTACTCACGCGTTGAATACTAATAGCGTCTTTCGAATCGCATATTTACTAGGTTGCTATTTCAGTCAATCAAATGATTCGTCTCTCTGACAAGTATGCAGTCACTCTCTGGCACATTGATGCATTAAATGTATTAAGCACTCGATTATTAACTCTATTAACCAAACAGATTATTGGCGTCGCACTGAAGTGCGGCGACTAGTATGTAATGCGTTTTTTTTTCGCTTACGGGATAAGTTATTTTACGGATCAATGAATATATTTTTGTTGTCAGAATATCTTGCATAGTGGTGATTTTTTGTGTAAATTAGTGTAAATAAGTACTGCATTTGTGCCTATTACGTTAACTACAACATTTATTGCCAATAATGCAAAGCTAATTCTTTTAATTAATAACTGATCACAGGGACTGGGCAATTATAAAAGATCACAGGGACTGGGCAAAAACGCGAACCGGTGAAACTTTCTGGATTTGTATAAAAACAAAACATAATCAAAATATATTTATTTATTGGTTTTTCTAACAATAGCGCAGACTTTTGCTGTTCGAATTTTGGTTAACGCGTATTTTCTTCAATTTTACAAGACGACAACAATTACACGGTTTATTGCTTTATTGATAACCGTTACACTACAGTCACCTATTAATATCTTAGTTAGAAGGTGATTTTTAAAGCTGTTCTGTAGTGTAGTGGCTACACGCTCGCTTCACATGTGAGAGGTCCAAGGTTCGAGCCCCAGCAGAATCAAATTATTTTATTTGTGTTCTATGTTAACTTTTTGTTCTGATGCAGACATTTTAGTTTAAATAAATATGCTGTTTTATTGTAACCATTTTTTGTTTTTTATTATGCCCATGAAATATATGTGTGAGAGGGTGGGGGGTTCGTAAACACATTAAAACGTTTACAGTGTTTTCATATCAATGAGTACTCAACCCCTATCGTTAATGAGCAACGTAAGAATGAGTTCAGAATCATCTCCCCTTGAAGTTGAGAAAAATATGAAATTACTTACAATATGAAGCAGATTTTTTAAAACCTACACAGTTCTGTTCTATTAATGAAAACTGCACACGGATACCAGTAAAAAAATGAAACCAATGTAAATAAAATGAACTATGAAATCTTTGGGGGTTACAACACAAAATCATAAATAATGGTATTTGGGGGTTATAACAAAACATCATAGATAATAAATTGTTATTTGGGGGTTATAACACAAAATCAAAGATAATGGTTATACCAGTATCTTTTTCTATTTTGTTTAAAATAATCGGCCAATATATTAATATTTACAGTAGAAAAAAAATCGTTGCATGTTACTTCATTGAGTGCCATTTACACTGAAATTCCCGACGCAATTTGATGCTTTGCATCACTACTTATCTCGTTATATTATGTAACGAGCTGAATTTCATTGCAAACATACGATTCACTAAATTAAATAGTTATACAATATATAATTTTATGTCCTTAGCCTTATTTATATAACAAAAAACGTGTTAAGCACAAACACAGTCTTAAAGGGCAGCTTGATACGATATCACTAAAAGGCAAATCATTATGGTTTTAAATTATAATGAACCTTTTGCTTGTTTAACCTGATAATACCTGATAGTACGAAAAACACTTTGTATCACGCATACGCACTTCTGAAACATGTATAAATATAAATAAAATATTACTTAACTTAATATTGTTTCTTATATGTTTGCTTTAGCTCAGACTTTGAATGGCGGAACAGTTGCCAGATAAATACATGGATCAGCTGGAGCCCTGGATTGGCACGGGACCCAAGATCTTCACCCTGCTCTACAAGATAACTAGGGACGGATGTAAAGCTACAACATTCCACCAGAAGTGTGACAATCAGGGACCCACTGTGACGGTGCTGTACAACCAACATGACTCGATGTATGGCGGGTATGGGGTGCGAGCTGGAACAGTAGTAATAATTGGATTCAAACGCCTTTCTTTTTCAACTTAAGTATTCAGGTAGCAATAAACACATTAAGTTTCCAGTTAAAGATGCTACTTATGGGTTGAATGGATATTCGACACATGGACCTACGTTTGGTGTCGGTTACGATCCCTACACGTCCAAAGGCGCAGTCAACAGCTCAGGTGGCTATTTTACTTTAAATGGCAGTATGAGTAATTTTGGAAACACCTTCAACAACCAAGGTCTTACGTCTGACAAAGTAAACAATGGAAACATGCAAGTCACCGAGTTAGAAGTTTACTGTGTAACAGGTACAAGTACATGCTGTTCTCCATTGCTTATTTATCAACATCATAAATTAACATCCGTGTGTATATAGTTAGGCATTATTCAAAGTAAAGATATTATCTTATAGCTTTTTAAGGCTTCGTATGCACAAATCCGCATGAAAACTACATTTGGACTCACATCGTACATCAAATCATTTCTGTCGTCAGTTGTCAAAACACCTATATACTGTTTGATTCCAATAATGTTGCTTAAATGGAATTACTATTTTTAGATATTTGATTCTTTATATTTAATCAACTAAACTTGTTTTATTAGTATTACGATTTTTCAGTAGCCCCCCCCCCCATTAATAGTTTTATTATTACTTTTCAGTACAGCCCCTGGATATTGTTCACGTCATTGTGTCTTCGCTTGTCAATTACGTCATAACTCTCTCTCTGTTTCTGGGTACATGGATTTTTTGACGTCATACGATCAACTTTCCAATTGTTAGCTACATGCATAGGTCATTGGGTTTAAAACGTTCAATTTTATTTATATTTTCTCTCTGATAGGCGTTTCGTTTTTGATTTAATTATTATTAATTTAATTTTAGCAGTCACATAAACAACCAAGCAATGTAATATGGAATTTTTACACCCATTATTGCTGCTTCTTCCTGTATTTGTGCGATGATTATCTGAAATATTAACTTAATGACGCTATATTCTTAAATCTTTTGTATAAAGAAGGAATGTAGTTGACACTTGTTTGTAGTTTCATTTTATCGTTTGTCAAAAAGTTGTAACTCTGTTGCTCTGGTATCTTCAATACCATTAAATAATTAAATTGTAATTGAATTGAATGCGTTTTAATTCCCTTTTATTATTGTTTGATTTGAGTTACAATGCTATGACGTTAAATTTTATTTACACTTAAATGTATTATGAATATTACTGGGCCAAGTGTGAGGTTGAGCGCTCTATAACCGGTTTAAACCCCCAATGCTTTGCATTGACCGTTCCAAGGCGGTGACCCCAGCTTATTCATATTTTGTGTTTATGTTGGTTTGTATTGTGCTGTATTGTGCTGTTTTGTACTGTTTTGGCAATCGGTCACTTGCCTTAAATAAATGACCAACTAATTGTTTTTAATGAGAACTCAATACTGCTCCAGCAGCTGGAGTTTCACTTCTTTATATTGACTTGGTGGTATGAAGTATCGTGATCAGTAACGTGCATGTACATGGACAGCTACTTTAAATTGATTTTAAATAAATGTCAAAATAGGAAAAATGTAACGCCGGACACTGGACAGGAGTGTATACAATTTAAATAGTGACATTTAAACATATATATTAATCAAAGGCATATAACCGTTTTTGAGATTATGTTAAATTCGTTTCAAATGCGCGTTTAATAAACAGGGCGTAGAATGGGCACGTCTTTGAAGGTAAGCGGGCGAACGGGAGTCTTCAGTTAGAACGATATCTGCTCATTAGCCCAAATTGTTAAAATCGTCATCAAATTTGGTAATAATGTTTGTGGTCATAAACGTTCAATAAACAGCCAGATCTCATGAAAAGCTTCTCAAGTGTGGCACTGAATAATACAAAGTGTCTAATTGATCTTGTTCGCAATGTAACTCAACTATGTTTAATCGTTTTATTATGAAGCATGTTGAGCATTTTGGTCGGCATTTTAATCTGACCAAATTTGATAGGAAGCTAGATCCCCTGAATCACTTCTTTTTAATGTCCCATAAATTATAAAAACACGTAATGTATCTTTATTCGCTATTTAGTCTTTACTCAAATATCTGTACACGTAAAACAATCAAACTTGGTGACAGTGTTTACAGGCATATAATCAAAGCCAATTACATTAACTCTGGCGTATTTGGAATAAGCTGTTACTCTTTTTAGGAATATATTTGTTTTTCAGTTGTTACAACTGTGCATACTCGATAGCGAAATATTGTATCTGAAGACTTTACTTAACGTGCTGATCTATCGTATTTTATGATGATGTTTATCTTATACTTGCACACGCATTTGTATATTCAGAGCATATAGCCGTGTTTCAACAATAACATGTTTACTATGTTATAATTGACTTTGATTCTAACTGATAATGAACAAATTATGTTCCTATTTTGTATTGATTATATACAGACGGTCAGCCGAAAAAGTCACAACCACAATCCCCACAATCCCCACAACCCTGAAAAAAACTCCGGAATGGACTGAAAAGGTGAAGGTTTTCACGCCTTATTAAGAATTTTCTAAAGGTATACATAAATAACAAATACATTTTGAAACCAAGAAATAAATATGACAAATAAATCTGCAATGATTTTGTTTACTTGTAAATCACATGCACATTTAAAAATACTTGCTTAAGATTCGTACCAGAGGAACATTTTTAAAGTTCCATACATTTGCATCCTTCAAAACATAAGATATTATGATTTTAGTATCTTAAGACGCTTACCGAGGACATCGTATCGTTCAAACTTTCCGGGGACTTGGGACTGTCTGATGTCCGTATCCTGATATAAGTTCCAGTGGGGACGGGCAATTCCAGCTTCTACAACACCATCAACTCAGTGTTCAAGGGCCGTATCTCCCATAATGCCCCGTGTGGGTCGCTTCTAATGGCATACCAATTGCGGTATGACATCAGTGTCAAACATGAGAAAAATGCTCGGTACCGCCTGCGACGGTATTGAACAGTATTTAAACAGTGATTCATCTACCAATAGTAAAACTCCGATCAGTCAGGAAGTTATAAGATGTTTAGAAAAACTCGCAAACGAACTGTAGAAAATGTAGAAATAGTTTTGATTTTTACAGCGCAGTTGACAACCCTTGAACATAAAATTTGCAGTAGGCATTTTAGTTTCAGTCACTCACTTACCGTCTACAGCAATCCTATCCTAACATATAATGATTACTTAACATGTGGTAAAGTAATATCTATGTTATGTGCATTGAAGGCTATCCAAACAATTGTATATATATATATATATATATATATATATATATATATATATATATATATATATATATATATATATATATATATGGGAAGCGACGTGAGAAAATACACCTTATGGTAAAAAAATTCGATATTGAGTTTTATACTTTTTCGAGTAGTTCAATGATTTCTGATTTCAACGGTATGTCTACTTTGTTAATGCGTTCAATATTGATATTGATATGAACGTTTATAAAATACGTTGTTAACGTATTTGCAAAGCGAAGTCGTAAAATTCTCCGCGACGTTATTTTAACTGACGTTATTCATAAAAGATTCGCTTATTGGCACATCGACTACTTATTTAATGACTATATCTTATACGTTACAATCCATAACAGGTGATAGCCATTTGATCAATACACACACACACACACACACACAACACACACACACACCACACACACCACACAAACACACACACACACACACACACACACACACACACACACACACACACACACACACACACACACACACACACACACACACACACACACACACACACACACACACACACACACACACACACACACACACACACACACACACACACACACACACACACACACACACACACACACACACACACACACACACACACACACACACACACACACACACACACACACACACACACACACACACACACACACACACACACACACACACACACACACACACACACACACACACACACACACACACACACACACACACACACACACACACACACACACACACACACACACACACACACCACACACACACACACACACACACACACACACACACACACACACACACACACACACACACACACACACACACACACACACACACACAAGTACCATTTTAACATAAAAACAAACAAATGAGCTGCGAAATGTTCCAAGTCAACTACACTATGAACTGATTTAACCGTATTTTCAATTTAATACTTTTTTAAAGTCAAAATCGATATTATGTAGGCTGTTTTATTCGCATTTCGCACAAAAGGTCGCAGTGTCTTCTCGAAGTAGGTCTTCCTTGCTGCACTCAAGCCACCCGGCTGAAGAACCCGTGGAATCTCTTGAGATTCAAAGCGAACGTCTTTATTTTTTAGAATGTGTATTTCTGTCTCTTCCGCACCAGCCGCTGTTTTGACAGTGACGACACCTGGTTTGTCTTCCTCAAACCTGAAGTACTGGAATTTTCTGGAATGAGACAAGAATGCGTTTACTATTTACGATAAATCAAATGTGCAAGTGCAGCGCTACGTTTTCTATAAAATTATTATATGTCTCTATGAATGTTAAATCATTGATCTGTTTTGACATGTTAAATAATTACCTTATGCCGATTACGGACTTGAAATTTTGTCCAAGAAACTCCTTCCAATCGCGCCAGGACTACTGTGGATAAGATACAGCCATGTCACCTACGGAAGACCCTTCTACTTTTTCTGCAAGCTGTTCTCTGGTTTCACAATCATGGCGGCGGTACTTCATCTTGATGTGCGCGAAACCCGAGTCGACTAAACACCTTGCATGCCCTGTAAAATGATACGACTCATTCAAGTTTTATATTTATTTAATACATTAAGTTATTAGTACATATACACTATGTCAGGCAAGCGCAATACTAACACAATTTAACACCACTTGGGTTATTGTTTCAATGACCTATCGATTGATTATATCTGTAAAAAGTATCTGATCTAAATAAAGAAATGTGATTTGAACATTTATTTTAAACTAATTGCATCAAGGATTTTACTTATACATGTAAGCAATGTACATACTATTTATGCAAACGATTTTCCTGGAATTTGCATTTGGTATTCTATCTTCCTGTGTTTCCCTGTCATGACCCTCCACATTAAATAACCAACGACAAACTTGTTTTTGTTCTGCCCTAGACAATAAAAATGCTATGTAAATAAATTTCTCAACACGGTTTTGTCTAAGATATATGTAGGATGTTCTTTATTTAAATGAATTACATTTAAAGTCTTATCTTAGTCGGTCTTTTTATAAATTAGCGTATGCACTTTAAAGGATAGATGAGAATATGCGTAAAGTGTCGTCCAAGATTAGCCTGTGAAGTCCACACAGGCTAATCAGGGACGACACTTCCGCCTTAACTGGATTTTTGCTCAAGAGAGACTTTCTTTAAATGTCAAAATATTATTTGTCTACAGAAATACAATACAATAGTAAGAATGTCTGTCGGCATACTACCATTCCATTTATCCGACATGTTGGCCGAATCCTTTGTCGCTTTTCACCCTTGGAATTCCTCTCGGTGTCTGGTACCTTAAGAAGTGCCATTATACTCAACTCCTTTTCTTGGTTTTCTAATGCCTGTACATCAAGCATATGGGAGAGGACGTCCTCATAGCTGAATTTTGTATTACAACGTAATTGACAGCCGCATCCATTTCTAATAAAATCTCTCGCACTAACTTCTTCATTTTGGGTTTCATACTCTACATCGCTGCTACATTCAGCAGAATCATGGTCTACAGAGGATAGGTACGACCTAGCACGACACCCAATGACAACTTCACACTCCTCTTCTAAAGGAAAGTCAGACTGTTCATCCCTGTTTTTGGATGTTTCTTCATGTATTTCTTGGGAATTTGCGGGCGTCCTTCCAAAGTGATCCGAGAGTAGCGATTCCAGTTCCTGCGAAAGCAAAATGTACAATATTATGTATGGTGTACATTTGACGGTGAACAATTCTGTTTCAACGCGGTTTGCAATGAATACACGAAAAAAAAAAACAAAAAAAATGTCACCGCGCATCATCGAACCACGATCTTCGTTATACCACAAAACGCGATATCTTCATTATACCTAACCACTGCGCGCTTACCGACTGCGCTATGAACACATTCCAACGTAAGCAGTACATTTAAGATTTAAAACTTGTCTTGTTAGTCCGATCTTAATCAACTTGAATATACGTAGATTTCTAATTTTGAACAACATCCATAGGCTAAAAGGGCTTAGCTATACAGAATTTAAAATATATTATAATAATCGATATATAAAAACACGAACAAAAAATGTTTTTGATTGATTGCGTTACCTACCTGATTTTTTTTTGCAAAAAACAAAGACAAATACTGTGTATTGATAGAAAGGAATTAAAGGTGACACGGTTTAAATATAACAAGTAAAAAACATAAAGTCTTACCTGCAATTCTTCTTCTTATTGTGACATATTCCTTGAAATTTTGACAGTGAACGTAAACAGAAATACACTTCCGTGTTTAAAATTGCGCTATAAATAGTGATTGAATTTAACGTTTAACGACGTTATTCATGACGATTTACTCAGTTACTTCCCATTGACCATAAGGTGGATTTTGTCACGTCGCACGTCATATATACATATATATATATATATATATATATATATATATATATATATATATATATATATATATATATATTTATTTATTTATTTTTTATTTTTATCAAATAATTAAATATTAATATTTTTTTACTCTAAACGTTAATGTATAATTCCATAAATGTTGCGCGCATCGTTTTCAGTACAATTCTTACGCGGTCAAGGTGCGTTCTGGTGCGACGTTAAATTTCCGGCTCTGTGACACACGTGGTCTAGAGATCAATCAAGGTCTGGACATACTGGAATTCAACTACTTGCTAGATTGAAACATCCCAGATCACTATCAGGTATTTGGGTAATGGGACTTCAAAACTATTCGAATATTCTCAAATCTGTATCCATTTGTAGACAGTATTTTTTCTAAACGTAACGAAAGTTGTTCGGAATTCAAAACAAATGTTTACTTTACGTGTCCATATGTTCACTTTCAATGTTTGTAATGGAATATACAGATACGTAATGGGCATTACTTAGCGGTATAATATTACTGCTATAAATTGGTTATTGCTATCGTCTTTACACTCGTCAAATCTGTTCCAAAACAACATAATAAAGTGTCTTCAAACATCTAGCCAAAATTGCAGAGCTATTGTTGCTTAAATTAATTAATTAACTATATATTTTAAAAGAATGATTTTATTGATACAAATCTTATCTACATTTCAAATGGGTCCCGCAGTCTTGTAAGTTTTATTTGTAATCCATATATAAGTTAAGTCTCTAAGTTACCCTTGTTTTCTGGATTTAATGTTATGTATCTTTTGTACGGTACATATCTGCTTTAATGACAAAAATAATGTTAGCGAGCCGACAGGAACAATTACGAGTAATTGATAATTTTCACATAATGGTATAAACGCTACCGAATACCGTTAAGGCCATCGTGGTTATACATTAAAATCCAAAGGGCGAGAACGCGAGAGTGCGATGACGAGAATGCGACAATACGATGACGAAAATGCGACACTAAGATGGCGAGAACGCGATGGTGAGAATGCGAGAACGCGATCGTACGATGACGACAATGCGACAGTGCGACAATACGATGGCGACAGTGCGATAGTAAGATGGCGACAATGCGAAAGTCATCGCGTTCTCGCATTCTCGCCATCGTATTGTCGCACTGTCGTCATCGTATTGTCGCATTCTCGTCATCGTACTCTTGCATTCTCGCATTGTCGTCATCGTACTTTCGCACTGTCGACATCCTAGTATCGCACTGTCGTCATCGCACTGCCGCATTGTCGCCATCGTACTATCGCATTTTCGCCATCGCGTTCTCGAATTATCGCCATCGTATTGTCGCACTGTCGTCATCGTATTCGCGCATTCTCGTCATCGTACTCTCGTGTTCGCGCATTCTCGCCCTCTGGATTTAAATGTTTAACCACGATGGCCCTAACGGTATTACTTGTAACGCTTATAAATTATTTATATACTTGAAAGTTTAACCACAGTCGTACAATTTTGCCCCGATCACCCTGCGTTCGTTTATAAAACGAGGATAAAAGACAAGATTCACTGCGTTGTATTTGTGATCGACGCTGCAACTGTAGGTGACATACCGCCGAAATTGGTCGACAAGATGAGCAACTTTCAAAGACTTGTGAATCAAAAAGGTAAATACATGTGATATAAACATGATATGCCTATGTCAATAAAATACTTTCGACTTTTAATATAAATACCTTTATAGGTTGCAAGTTTTCCGTTTTCATTTCTGTGTACGATATTGCAATCAGGTACTGTTATTTACTGATAAATAAAAAATGTCACCCTAAACTTGATTGGAGTGGGTCGCCATGCTGGTTGATTTGATGATTGTTGGTCAACATTTATGTTTGTTAATCAAACTGTATGTTCGATTTACGGAAAAACAAACGTGTCATGCTTCAATATTCGTAACGTGTAGAAGTTGGTGTCATTTTTTTCCGATTAAACTGATTATCATCGCCTGGCCATAGTCTTGTTTACATGAATCCGTTTGTTTCTCACGAAATTGTGTGTAAGTGCGCGACATAATATTTGCATTTAACAGATTAAAGATGGCAGACTGACCGCCATCTTGTATTTTGTTAAAGTTGAAGAAATGTCCGAATATTAAAACACTAACAACAGTTGATGAACATAATGTATACTCATAAATGATATATGTATTTTTATCTACAAAATACACAATAACGACCATCATCGATTTTATTCTGCAAAAACTGTTTTCATTTTTCAAGCAAACTGGTTTTACATAGTTGACAGATTGTTTTGACTAAAACTTTATTCACTTCATCAACATGGAAAGGAATAACAGTTGAGGTTTGTTCTCAATAACATTGATATTGACCCATTATCGTTTGTTCTTTAATAAAGCGTTCATTTGTAATTAATTTTTCATAAACGTCCTATACGTTAGATTCGGAAATGATCGCAGTAATAACTCTAGTTATTTTTTTAGAGCCTTAAGGAGTCATTATGTTGATTTTATCTACGATTGCAGGAATTCCGCAAGCGGTTCTGCTCACCTAAGTCGACCTGGCGTGTCAGGATGTTGCCAGTACACTCTCCAGCGTGTTCACCAGCAAGAAAATTGAGGACGCCGTGAACAAAGTATCCAGCATGTTCAGGTTGCCTAGAAACCACGTACTTCCGGTGAAGAATTACGAAAATGAAATGGAGCTGGATGACAACATCAGCATTCTGGCTTTGCTTGCACTGCGTCAGCTACTCTACTTTTCAGAGGATTACATTCAGGTTCTTCAAGACAAACTAAAATCTTGCATTGCTTCCAACGAGAAGACTACCAAACGAGAATCATTAGAAAAAGGCAGTGACCAAGAATAATGGAAGACATCGCTTTGCTTTTCTCGATTGATTTCGAATAGAAAATAAAGAACTAAATCTCGTAGCTTGAACTAGTTAATCGGAGTTTAGGTTTCGAAATATTAAAATCAAAATTTTATATTGGTGGCGGCGTCGATTTATTGAATGCAAATGGTTAATTACTTAGTATATATTAACATATGTTATAAATATCTTATATCGATCAGTGTATGAACAAAGGAACTATGTATGATGTGTGCTTTGATTCATTACATTATTTTTTATTTTTAATGTATGCTACGTAATGATACGTTTGTTAGAGATAGTGCTACTAGTATAACATGTCCACTTACTCATATCATTAGTTTGTCTTTAAACTAAGGGGCAGTTCCTGATGACTTGAAATCAGTAAGAGTTGTCCCCCTTTTTAAGTTAAATGATAAATGTGATGTTGGCAATTATCGCCCTGTGTCCATACTCAGTATCATATCTAAGGTTTGTGAAAGGGTTGCTTATGACCAAATTGAATCCTATCTCAATGAAAAAGAAATATTATACACGTTTCAGTCTGGTAACAGAAAACGATTTTCAACTGACACTTGTCTCATTCACTTGTCTGATTATATTAAATTTGAAATGGATAAAGGTCACTTTATAGGCATGGTATTACTGAACCTACAGAAAGCGTTCGATACTGTTGATCATTATACCCTTAGGCCTGAGTCAAGGTATTCTGCGTTGGTTCAAGTCATATTTATATGAAAGGCAACACCTTTTTGATGTGTCTGGTACCTTCTCACAGCCTTGTATGATTACATGTGGTGTCCCACAAGGGCCCATACTCGGTCCCCTTTTGTTTTTTTTTATTTATATTAATGAAATGTCCGCAGTGGTCAAAAACAAATTGTTACTATATGCGTATGATTCTGCTATTTTGATTTCTGGGAAAAAAGGGTCAACTTTTGAAAAAGAATTGCCAGAACATCTTGACACTGTTAGCCATTGGTTAGTTGATAATAAATTGTCCCTGCATCTTGGTAAAACTGAATCATATTTGGGTCTAAGCAGAAACTTAAGCAAAATAAGGATCTTCTTATTACATGTAATGGCCAGGTTATTAATTCACCTTCATCAGTAAAATATTTAGGTGCCACCCTTGATCAACATTTAACAGTTGAATCAATGGTTACTTCAATCATCAAAAAGGCAAATGCCAGGTTAAAATTTATGTACAGGAAACAAGCATTTCTTACAGACCACACTAAACGACTTTTGGTTTCTTCACTTATCCAGTGCCACTTTGACTATGCGTGTTCCTTCTGGTTTCATGGATTAAATAAATATTGGAAGGATAAGCTCCAGGTCACCCAAAACAAATTGGTCAGTTTTTTTCTCAATCTAGAACCCAGGTCTCATATCAGCAACCAACATTTTGTTTCTTTAAACTGGTTACCGGTTTCCAAAAGAGTGGAACAAATTACACTATGTCATGTATTCAAAATTAAGCATGGCCTATCTCCAAGCTACATGAGTCAAAACTTTGTAACTCAGGATTCTGTTCATACTTATAGAACTAGGTCTAGTGAACATGGGTCATTTGTGCCTCCAAAGGTTAAAAGCTTTGGGATAAAGTCATTTGCTTACCTAGGATGTAAGTTATGGAACATGTTACCTCCACATATAAGGAGTATTCCCACTTTCGATACTTTTAAAGGAGCGGTTAAGAACCACTTTTTAGAATTATAGTTTTTGTCCTATTTATTTTTGTTATGTTTTTAACTCCTAACTAGTCCCAAGAGTAATGTGATATTATTTTATTTGTAACATTGTGCTTTTAGCCTGAGATAGCTACATAGGTCAGTTACTATAAGGTCTTTCTTTTTTATCTTGTTATATTGTCATAATCAATTGGGCAACAACATAATTTAGTCATCTTTATAACTACCTTTGTTCTTTCATATTGTAATGATTCTTTTTATTGGTCATGTTTTCATGGTCAATGCCTCTCTATGTCAGACCACCATCAGTAGAAAGGACCACAATGGAAACAAGAGATTATCATCTCTTTTTTGTGTCATCCTTGATATTGATGCTTACTGACATGGTTAATCACACAGCATTTCATTAATTACATATTTTAAATGTTGTTAAATTTTAATGTATGTATGTGTTGTTGTATTATGTTATGTTGCTCATCTATCTATCTATCTATCTATCTATCTATCTATCTATCTATCTATCTATCTATCTATCTATCTATCTATCTATCTATCTATCTATCTATCTATCTATCTATCTATCTATCTATCTATCTATCTATCTATCTATCTATCTATCTATCTATCTATCTATCTATCTATCTATCTATCTATCTATCTATCTATCTATCTATCTATCTATCTATCTATCTATCTATCTATCTATCTATCTATCTATCTATCTATCTATCTATCTATCTATCTATCTATCTATCTATCTATCTATCTATCTATCTATCTATCTATCTATCTATCTATCTATCGATCTATCGATCTATCTATCTATCTATCTATCTATCTATCTATCTAGCGATCGAGCGATCGATCGAGCGAGCGAGCTAGCGAGCGAGCTAGCGAGCTAGCTAGCGATCTAGCGATCTAGCGAGCTAGCGATCTAGCGATCTAGCGATCGAGCGAGCTATCTATCTAGCGAGCGATCGAGCGAGCGAGCGAGCGAGCTAGCGAGCGAGCTATCGAGCTAGCGATCTATCTAGCGATCTATCTAGCTAGCTAGCTAGCGATCTATCTATCTATCTATCGATCTATCTAGCTAGCTATCTATCTATCGATCTAGCTATCTATCTATCTATCTATCTAGCTAGCTAGCTAGCGAGCTATCTAGCTAGCTAGCTAGCTAGCTAGCGAGCGAGCGATCGATCTAGCGATCTATCGAGCGAGCTAGCGAGCGAGCGAGCGAGCGAGCGAGCGAGCGAGCGAGCGAGCTATCTATCTATCTATCTATCTATCTATCTATCTATCTATCTATCTATCTATCTATCTATCTATCTATCTATCTATCTATCTATCTATCTATCTATCTATCTATCTATCTATCTATCTATCTATCTATCTATCTATCTATCTATCTATCTATCTATCTATCTATCTATCTATCTATCTATCTATCTATCTATCTATCTATCTATCTATCTATCTATCTATCTATCTATCTATCTATCTATCTATCTATCTATCTATCTATCTATCTATCTATCTATCTATCTATCTATCTATCTATCTATCTATCTATCTATCTATCTATCTATCTATCTATCTATCTATCTATCTATCTATCTATCTATCTATCTATCTATCTATCTATCTATCTATCTATCTATCTATCTATCTATCTATCTATCTATCTATCTATCTATCTATCTATCTATCTATCTATCTATCTATCTATCTATCTATCTATCTATCTATCTATCTATCTATCTATCTATCTATCTATCTATCTATCTATCTATCTATCTATCTATCTATCCTATCTATCTATCTATCTATCTATCTATCTATCTATCGTATCTATCTATCTATCTAATCTATCGAATCTATCTATCTATCTATCTATCTATCTATCATATCTTCTATCTATCTATCTATCTATCATCTATCTATCTATTCTATCTTCATCTCATCAGTACTATCTATCTATCTATCTATCTATCTCTATCTATCTATCTATCTTACTATCTATCTATCTATCTATCTATCTATCTATCTATCTATCTATCTAATAATGGTGTATATATTACACAATATCTCTTTCATTTGTTTGACTTTCCCAACAAAATACTTTACAATTAATACGTATTTTTAAAGCGAGATTATATGATTTTAACAAATATTTATGAATGTATATTAACTGTGTAAACAACTTATTAAACATATATTTGAATATAAGTGAAAATAAAAGTTAAGAAGAACCTGTGTCGAAAAATGCGAAATAAGCCAGATATTTAATTCTGAAATCGAAAATGTCTGTACAGTCGAAATCGCCAGCAGGTAAATCTTGCATGTACGATGTGAATCTAAATTTAGTTTAACGGTTCATTTTAAATTCCTGCAACCATATCTATTCATACGAAACGCGAACACTAACTCTGATCCTAATAAAAAGACGAATGCCTTGGTTATTGTAGGAAAATATGTACGAAATATCTTTGTCACAATCGGCTCGGGGCGCTAATTTGTCTCTGCTGCATTTTATGAAATTCGTCTTTAACGTATACTTTTTATTGCCTATTTGTGCTATTGTAGCATATTATCAATATATTACAATTTAACACATATGAAAATCGTATAATCTCGCTTTAAGTAATTAATTTTTAACACAATAAGACAGTACTATAACGGAGTGTGCAGGCAGGTAATAATAAAAGGTTAAAACTAATTAATGATACAGCTTGGTGTAGATGTTTAAAAAGTGACGTGCGAAATGTGGTAATACATATTTAGTATCAATAACACATGTAGTGTAAAGAATGCAAATTAAATTATTAATAAAGCATTACAATTAATACAATTTTAATTATATTGAATCAGTCTCTATTCATTCTGATTAAACGGTCCCTGTCACCTATGCGCCCATAGACCAGTCTACTGCACAACGTAAGCCATTTACATATCTATTACGCGATAACGAGGCAGTCAAATCGAGGTTCGAAAAGTGAACATTCAAATTAATATCGATTTTTTGTATCGTAGATCTAACGTTACATCGTCTATTGTGCGGCAAATGTATTTATAATCTAATTGAGTCAACCTCCTTTAATATTATAACTGAGATCCACTGTAAGAAAACAAATACCATGATGTAATAACAACTATGTTGATGATAAAAGTTGCGCGCGTAACGACTCTGCGCATGGGTTACGTCGACTTTATTATGACGACTTTATGCATACCTGCGTAAACCAAAACTGAATTAAATGTTTTATGTTTCAAAATGCACTGATTTGCACAGCTATTGGAACAAACATGGATACATTTGCATAATATATCAGGGTAAAACACCAGACAAGTAAAAACTTTATAAATAATATCAACGACAGTGTTTAATTACTGGTTGATAGTCTTATGATGCATCTACATACATACATTTTATTAGTTTCAGTTTATGTTTCGGCATAGCTGTTCAACCCAGCTTTTCACCTTCTTTTATGAAAATATAAATAAATAACGAAAATAATTATACAATAAAAGAAAACGTAAACATCCAAACCTCCTTATCTTATTTTCTGGTCTCATCTCATTAAGATAATTATTGGAGAAACCACAACATCAACGTTGTGAATACCGGGGATCTATTATTGAAATCATAAAATAATCCACATCGCTGTCAACAACATTATCATCATCTTCATCGATAATATCATCATCATCAATACATTCATCAGTATTATCCTAGTTCAAAGTAACACTTTTTTTCATTATAAATAATAAAACAACGACACATTACGTGGGACTTTGTATTTGACAAGGCATTTCGAAACATACATGCATACACATAAGTCTTCAATGTGCATCTGAGATGGACCTCAATGACACAGCTCAGTTTAGGAGTCTCGAGACACCCGTTGACATGACGACATACTTCTAATATATCTAAAGAACTGAACTGCAGGGTATATCGCTATATATATAATTCAAACATGCACATATGTGCCATGCGAAACTTATTCTTGTAAATACATGTAGAGAAGTTCAATCATAAGAATAGGAATAGAATATATTAGCATATGAATACTTTTTGAATCAGCTGCTTTAAACCAACATCATACCCTTTCCAGTCACAACGCGACGTAAATTTAAAAGTAATCGTCTGAAAATATAGAAAATAAGAACAGCTCGTTTAAATTAGCGTTCAGTACATAACAAACAAAATTATATGCTTATGTCAAAATATTGTTTTCAGTTCTGTTCCTTTATTTCCAAACTTTATTTAAGCCATGTTCCTTTTGTATCAGTTGATGCCCAAACAAATAAAGGAACAATTATGACCAGTTGAAATGGAAAAAAAAACAAATTTGTCTAATGGTGTGGTTTGTGTTTGTGTCTGTCTGAGCCTAGGGTCTCAGTTTTTAGAAGGCACAGGGTGATAGGCAAGTAGTGTTATGGTTAGTAGTTGTAGTATTAGTAGTACTGTACTAACCCTAACCCTAAACTTAAAATGCCCAAGAAAATAATAGATATCAAAATTATGAACAGTTGAAGAATAAAAAACTATACAACAGTGTATAACAGTGTTACTTGTGTTCGGATCTCAGCTGATCGAGGGAACAGAGGTGATAGTGGAGTCGTACACCAAGAAGCCCGCCCCCACCGAGGACTCACAGCCTCGGGGTCCCGAGGCCCTGCCCCAGGGTCACAATGATGTCATCACAGACGTGGCCCTGTGTCAGGCCTCGCAGTGTCTCTTGTTGACAGCGTCAAGAAACGGCGTCGTGAAATACGGAAATAGGGGTTAGGGTGGGTCGGTTATGGATTACATGTATATTGGTGTGGATGTGGGGAAAGGGATTATAGTGGTTTTGGTGTGGGGATGTGGGATTATGACAGGGAAGAAGGTGGTGGAGAGGTTGATTTAATTATGGGTTTTTAAAAGGCTTGTGTTATTGAAGTGAAGAAACATGGAAGGTGTATAAATAGGGAATGTGTGGAATATAATGATTTAGGTTTGTGAAGATTGATACGTAATGTGTGGAAAATGGACATGGATTATGGGTTATTGTGGGTTGCGTATGACCAAGGTAAAAGTTTAGGTTAAAGTTTTGGGACACACACACACACACACACACACACACATACAATGACAACCAGGCTAAAAACAATATACCACCGATCAATCAATCCGGGGGCATACAAAATAAATAGATTCATTAGTTTAACTAACTTTCTTCTATTAGTAATTCAGAACATGTTTAAAGTAAATTATTTGTCATGGTATAAATGTGTTTGATATATTGGTGAAATTTTAGTTAAATTAATATGTCAATGTGAATTGATCACTTTTTAGTGGGTAAAATAATCCTGTTTTAATACAATTGTCCAACAAGTATAGAGTTTATCACATGGAAATAAATCAAAACTTATTGATTTCTCTTACAATTTCAATCGGTAAAAATTGTGCTATTTATGGAATATGTATAAACATGAGATTTCAGATATACATAAGGTAGCAAAAATTAAGTCCATTCTTAAAAACAGGAAATCCAACATTTATTAAAGCAACTTATTAAAGATAAAAGATAAGTTTATAAGATAAACATTATGTAATCATGTTTTGCGTGTATTGACAGTTATAAAAACGCTAAGAATCAAAATTAACAAATACATATGGCAAGATCTTTTAGGATAAAAGAAACGGTTATAAGATAAACATTAAATAATTATGTATTGCGTGTATTGACAATTATAAAAACGTTAAGAATCAAAATTATTAAATACATATATGGTAGGTTCTTTTTTAGTCTTGGGAGATCGCGTAAAATCCCATGAAAGAACGTTCGCAAATGATGCAGTTCGTTACGGAAATGTTGTCTCACAGTCTCCATCTTTTTGCAGATCAAAACAGGTCAATATGTTGTATTTCATCACATATTTCCGCTTTTATGTTTTGTGCATACAGTGCTCCTAAGTAACACAAACTCGTTTATGTATGATTACTTTTCATATAACATCGTCTGTTGTTCTTTCTTAAGAAATTAACCCCCCTTGCAATGTCAGTTTTACGGATATTTATTGTAACGAACGACTTCAGGACGTCTTAATAGTAACCGATAGTTACTTCCCTTTGTTATAAATTTGTCTAACTGGTCTTGATTGCACTATATCAGGTAAACAAAAGTCTTGATATTTTATATAAGGGAATGTAAGACTTGGTTTAATATGTTCATGTACGCTATCAATGTACTGTCTGTATGTGTAAAATCGTCTTAATTGTAGCGTGTTTCATTTTGATTATTTTGTTTATCAAATATTACAGGTAAATATTTTCCGAAAACTGCTTTCGTGTAAACGACTTGGGACAAAAATATGAAGCATATATTGGGAATCGGTTTATTTGTGCTAGCACGGTCTAGGGGAAAACGTGGCACATTCGAACGAAAAATACAAATAATATTATGAATCGTATAGATGAATTGAAAATTTATTAAACATATAAAACGTAGTTAAGTGTGCATGGGTACGAAAACGAAAGTACAGATCCCCCTACCAGATGTTAATAAAGTAGGCACCTTTTTAGTAACCCATATCAACATATTTTTGCTCTACTAATATGCTGTGAAATTCCATATTAAATATGTTTCGAGAACTAAAAGATAGTTTTAATTGTAATATCATTGCTGAGCCTGTTTCAACAATTAAAAATAACCTTATGCAATCAATCACACTATGCTTCCGTGTTTGAAATGGTATATTTCTCATACAATTATTGAAAATAGCATTTAAATGATTCTCTTACACGCCTTTTAACTTGTTTATTGTGTACATTTCTTATTAATTGATTAAGTGACGCACAGAACGCTACCTGCTCACTCAAAGAAACTTTCATTATACCTGCATCTTTCAACGTGTAGAAAGCATTGTACGCATCATATAATATGCCACTATTATACACAATAGTAACGTTTTAATCTAACTTTTATATGCATTCAACTTACATCTACTTGGTCCAGCCGTGTTTATCCCGTTCAATGATAATGTCACACGTTTTTATTTTAAACGACTAACTACCCGTGAATTCGACATTTAATAAACGATAGCGTGATACGAGTTGTACTATGAGCTATCGATTGTTTTGAGTACACGCAGTTAATGGTCGCGCATGCCAGCAAAACGAAAGTGGAACGTTGTGGTTGAGGTTCATCAGGTAAATACACTAAGTTAAGTTTATTTGACATCCTTATAATAAATATAAGTTTATAGATAATGGGGATACATATATGTATGTACGCAATTCATATTAAGTGTATATGTATTACATCGTGAATGTTTCTTTTATCAAATATTACAGATTATTTAGAAAATGACTTAAAGCGTATTAGGCTTACGACGAGAATATGAAACATCTATAAAACAAAAATAAGTGTCATTTAAATTAAGCAAGGTCTAGGAAAGAAAGTGGCGAATAATAGATTTTGAAACAATTTATGTATTGTTGATGCTTCTTGCAAAATTAAAAGGCATAAATCAATAATAAATGCATATCAACTAGTAATATAGAATATCGATTTATTTAAAAATGGAGTAAAACGAAAACGAACTAAACTACGCGGATGCAAAATGATACGTTTTGATGTTCCAATATGTGTCCCATTTATGGAAAAATTGGAACACGGACATAAGTTAATTGGGACAAAATAATAAAAAAACTAAACAATAAACTATTCTGATAAAAACTTATCTCTGACCGTTATAAGCATATAGCATCATCTTTTTGCAAGCTATCGATGTTTTAATATTAAAATAGACATTCGTTAATGTCTTCATTTTTTGTCAAACTCTGATTTTTAAGTTTAGAATTGTTTGCAATACTTTAAATGATAAATATCTTTAAACACATATTGCGAACGCTGTTCGTATACATCCATACCACGTGTTATTTTGTAGTTAGTTAATGGCTAGTGATACAATTTCATTGATCTAAACACTTGTTCCTCACAATGCCTTTCACATTTATACAGAGATCTAAAAAAATGTATTCAATACAAACACCAAGAGTAAAAATTTAAACGCAAACAAATGTTTCTGTATAATTATTAACCAGTTGTTCTCAAATGTTTACTCTCAAATACCATCACTCACTCACAAAGTCGCTGAATCAAGTTTGTATACAGCTACTGTAATAATTAAGGCGTTTTACCGATCTATGGTTTACTCGATAACAATCTCACTTACTACTCAATCAATCGATTCGTCTTACAAACAAGAACTCGAGTTTTCAGTAACTCTCGGCCAGACTTTTGGTAATGGCGAACTCACTGATTTGCAAAAACAAAGCATTATTGCACTTCTACCTAAACAAGGAAAAGTTTTAGATTACCTCGCAAACTGGAGACCTATAAGTTTATTAAATACAAACTATACATTTGCTACAAAAGCCATCGCAAACCGAATTAAACAATGCTTAGCCGAAATTATATCCTTTGACCAAACCGGATTTATGAAAAATTGATAATGGAGAATATGTCCGTTTGATATTTGATGTTGTAGAACACTTAAATGCAACAGAAAACCTCGATTGTTATTTTATTATTCCCCCCCCTTCAAAGAAGAGGGGGTATATTGCTTTGCACATGTCGGTCGGTTGGTCTGTCGGCCAGTCTGTCGGTCGGTCCGTCCACCAGGTGGTTTCCGGATGATAACTCAAGAACCCTTGGGTCTAGGATCATGAAACTTCACAGGTACATTGATCATGACTCGCAGATGATCCCTTTTGATTTTGAGGTCACTAGGTCAAAGGTCAAGGTAACGGTGACCCGAAATAGTAAAATGGTTTCCGGAAGATAACTCAAGAACGCTTAGGCCTAGGATCATAAAACTTGAAAGAGAGATTGATCATGACTCGCATATGACCCCTATTGATTTTTAGGTCACTAGGTCAAAGGTCAAGGTCACATGGACCCGAAATAGTAAAATGGTTTCCGGATGATAACTCAAGAAAGCTAAGGCCTAGGATCGTGAAACTTGATAGGCTGATTGATCATGACTCGCAGATGACCCCTATTGATTTTCAGGTCACTAGGTCAAAGGTCAAGGTCACAGTGACCCGAAATAGTAAAATGGTTTTCAGATAACTCAAGAACGCTTATGCCTAGGATCATTAAACTTCATAGGTACATTGATCATGGCTGGCAGATGACCCCTATTGATTGCCAGGTCACTAGGTCAAAGGTCAAGCTCACGGTGACCCGAAATAGTAAAATGGTTTTCGGATAATAACTCAAGAACGCTTTTGCCTATGATTATGAAACTTCATAGGTACATTGATTATGACTCGAAGATGACCCCTATTGATTTTCAGGTCACCAGATCAAAGGTCAAGGTCACGGTGACCCAAAATAGTAAAATGGTTTCCGGATGATAACTCAAGAACGCTTATGCCTAGGATCATGAAACTTGATATGTAGATTGACCATGACTCGTAGTTGACCCCTATTGATTTTCAGGTCACTATATCAAAGGTCAAGGTCACGGTGACCTGAAATAGTAAAATGGTTTCGGGATGATAACTCAAGAACGCTTATGGCTACGATCATGAAACTTCATAGGTACATTGATCATGACTCGCAGATGACCCCTATTGATTTTGAGGTCACTAGGTCAAAGGTCAAGGTCATGGTGACCCGAAATATTAAAATGGTTTCCGGATGATAACTCAAGAACGCTTATGCCTAGGATCATGAAACTTCATAGGTACATTGATCATGACTCGCAGATGACCCCTATCGATTTTGAGGTCACTAGGTCAAAGGTCAAGTTCACGAAGACCCGTAATAGTAAAATTGTTTCCGGATGATAACTAAAGAACGCTTATTCCTAGGATCATGAAACTTGATATGTAGATTGATCATGACTCGCAGATGACCCCTATTGATTTCAGGTCACTAGGTCGAAGTCAAGGTCACGGTGACCCGAAATAGTAAAATGGTTTCCGGAGGATAACTCAAGAACGCTTATGCCTATGATCATGAAACTTCATAGGTACATTGATCATGACTGGCAGATGACCCCTATTGATTTTCAGGTCACTAGGTCAAAGGTCAAGGTCACAGTGACAAAAACATACTCACACAATGGCTGTCACTACAACGGAGAGCCCATATGGGGGGCATGCATGTTTTACAAACAGCCCTTGTTTTTGCAGATTTTGAAAAAGCTTTTGACAGCTTAAACCATAAATTTATAATTTAATGTCTTAAGAAATTGAATTTTGGGTCAAATCTCATCCAGTGGATCGAAGTATTTTGCACTAACATAAAAAGTCTAATCGTACACAATGGGCATCTTTCAGATAGTAATGAAATTTAAAAAGGAATCAGACAAGGCTGCCCATTATCATCCACATTATTTTTTATATGCTCGCAACTTTTGTCAAACCATATTGAGAAAAATAGCGAAATGAAAGGCATAAATGTATTGAAAAAAGAAATAAAACAAACCTTCTTCGCCGATGACACAACTTTTTTTCATCAATGGATGCGAGCAATCATTCAAAACATTAAAGGAAACCCTGACTGAATTTAAAAAAAGATATCTGGCCTTAACCTTAATACCGCGAGATAAACGATATTACGAATTGGATCCTTGAACAAAACCAACACCAAATTCTGCAATTAAATACTTTTTATTTGGACATCTCAAGAAGCAAAAACTGTAGGAATCACTTTTGTAACCAAAGTGATTTGAATGTACAGAATAATTTAATCCCAAAGCTGAATGAGTTTAACAAATGTTTAAAACAATGTCAACACAGGAAACTTTCCATAATGGGCAAAATTACTGTCATTAAAACGTTTGCGTTGCCAAAAATTAATCTACCCATTTTCAGTTTTACCGAACTCTTCTAGCATAATACTAAATAATATAAAAACAGTATATTTAACTTTATATGGAACAACAGGCCAGGCACAATTAAAAGAAACATTTTGTATAAAAAGTGTGAAAGTGGTGGTTTAAACCTTACAAACATTAATAAATTCTTAACTTCAATAAAAAGTAGCTTGATAAAAAGATAGTTACACTCAGAAAACTGTGGTAACTGGAAACTTGTATGAGACTTGAAATTAAATAAATATGGACACGAACTAATTTTTGAAAGTGAACTCAGTGAAAAAACTTTAACATAAATAAGCGGAGGTAACACTTTTCCTCACGACGTCATTGCATCGTGGTATGCAGCAAATGCAATATACAAGTCACAGCATTCACAAAAACGCATCAAAAAGGAAATGATATGGAACAACAAGTCAATAACCGCCAACGGAAAAACATTATTTTATCGCGATTGGTATTGCAGAGGTATAAAATACATTTGTCAACTTTTTGACTTTAGAAATAAAACGATGTATAATTTTGAAAACATTAAATACCTCTACGACATCAATAACAATGACGTTATGAAATTCAATACCTTAATTACATCTATCCCAGCAAAATATAAAACTGAAGAAAGAATTAATGACCTCGATGTCAATCAACCAGACGAAACTTTGTCAAAAGAGTAATTCAAAACAAAATACCCTAATAAATGTATGTACGATATTCAGTTGAAAAACGAGGACCATGACATTATTGAAAACAAATGGAACACAAATTTTACCGATATAGACTCAACCACTTGGAAGAAAATCCATATTGTACCCCAAATTTCAACCATCGACATGTCTTTACGCAGCTTTCAATATACATGTATCATGCGAATTGTCCCCACAAATACATATCTTTTTAAATGCAAACTTAGCAACAGCACATTATGTGATTTTTGTCAATCACATATTGAAACAAAAGACCACTTATTTTGGGAGTGCCAACACGTTCCAATGATATGGAAAAAGATGGAAACATTTCTTGTCAGTAAAACATATTAATTAAAATTAATAAAACCAATGCTTTCTTTGGATGCACTGACAAAAACTACACTCGGATGTATTTAACTTTATTATGATGCTATTAAAATCTTTTATATTTAAAATGAAATACACAAAATGCATACCAACCTTTACTCACTTAATTGAATACCTAAATACGAGAATAACAATTAATTCTGAGATTGCCCTCGTAAAAAATAAATATGAACAACGCCTAAAAATTGGGTTCAATTCAGGTGATTCATACCTTCTACAAACCACAAATAATTATATTTATAAAAAAATGATGGCAAAACAATAAAAAATAATCTCTCTCAAAACAAAAACAAAAACAACAATACGATTGAAACACACCATGTTGTAAAATATTAATTGTATTTGATTGTTCTAGATATAAAACCTCTATGTTTCGTAAAGATAACAGATTTGCTGTAAATCAGAAACTTCTAAATATGACATTGACACTGTTAACATTGTGTAAAATGTATTCACGCATACGCTAAACATTTGACATGTTAAAGTACAAAAAGGTACATATTTTCAAACACTTTCTTATGTATTCCGTTTTCTGATAATTATAGATGTATACTACATTGTAAAGAAATGTGACAAATAAATGAGAAAAAAAACTACTCTCGGCCAAATCGATGCATCAACTTTACAAAGCACTCGTAAAATAACTAAATACATACATAAACCTTACTGACGTACATTTTACTAAAAACATCCACTTTTTATTTAGCTTTCTCAGTAAATGCACTATGTCATATTAAAGTAAAAAACACCAAACACCAGCAATACATATTTTGAAAGTAACGTTATTTTTAAATCATTTAAATGCAAAAAACACTTGCTTTACATCTTTAAATGAGAACGACTCTGTCACTGATTTTGTAATATGATATAGATGTTGTAAAAGGCAAAATTACGTCTGGAACATGTAGACGTATACACAAATTTTTACATCAACTGTCCCTAATGAAAGTTCTGATTGTAATTATAATATAGTTTTGCTTTAGCTTAGAGAATGGCGGGACAGTTGTCAGATAAGTACATGAGTCAGCTAGATTCCTGGATTGGTACGGGACCTAAGATCTTCACCCTTCTCTACCAAATAACCAGGGACGGGTGTAACGCTACAACATTCCACCAGAAGTGTGACAATCAGGGGCCCACTGTGACGGTGCTGTACAACCAACAAAGATCTGTGTATGGAGGTTATGGAAGTTTGAGCTGGAACAGCAGCAATTCATATATGAAAGATGCAAACGCGTTTATCTTTCAACTAAGGTATTCCGGCAACGAAAAAACAACCAAGTTTCCAATAAAAATTCCAGAATATGGTTTATGTGGAAATTCTACATACGGGCCAACGTTTGGTGGTGGAAATGATCTGCAAGCATTCACTGGTACAGTGAACAGCTCTGGTGGTTATTTCGCTCTTAACGGCCGCATGAATGTACATTCCTTCGACTACCAAGGCCTTACTGTCGACAAAATAAACAATGGCAACTTGCAAGTGACCGAACTAGAGGTATACGCCATAACCGGTACGAGAATATTCTGTAAATAATATGTTTTTTTCCGACGGTCTCATAATCGTAAAATATATATTACCAACCCATCAATTCGAATTATATAGGGTATTTTGCGTTAAATATGCACATTGGCATTGTGTTATTGCAAAAGGTTTATTGGGCACCAGTTTTATGTTTGATTTTTAAATTAGATGACAATAGATCTTTTTCTAAAGGCTATTGGCTCATACTGTGTGTGCGGTTTTTCTTGCGTGTGTTTGTGAGAGCGTGTGTGGGAATGTATCGTTGTCTTAAATATTAATCGATATAAAATGCAATTTTGTTTTATTGTTTATTATACATATTTCTGCTTTACGAATTTCCAAATGCTATAGTTGGTCTTGTTTCGACAACTTTAAACAAAAAATACATAAACCAATAAAACAGCGTCCTTTGAATTAAAAGCTTACCCCGTATCGACTCCGCAATTCAGACAAGGTGTTACGCAATGGATATATATTGTAATGGATCCGTGCTTGGTTATAATACTTGTGGCCATAGCAGTTCGAAAAACAGCCAGATCTCAGAAAAACCTCTCAATATTGGCCCTTGAATGATACAAAATGTCTCAATTTATCTTGTTCGCACTGTCACTCAAATAGCTTTAATCGTTTCATTATGAAGCATGGTGACCATTTAGGCGACCAAATTTGATAGCAAGCTAGATCCCCTGAATCACTTCTTTACTGTCCAATAATTAAAAAAAACGTTATGTATCATTCGCTCTTAAGTCTGTACTCAAAAAGCTGTACACGTATCATACTTAAAGTTGGTGTCAATGTCTACAGGCATATAATCAAAACCAATTACATTAAAACTGGCGTATTAGGTATTAGCTGTTACTCTGTTTAAGAATGTATATGTTGTTCAATAACAAATTTGCATATTCAATAGCGAAAGATTTGATTTTAAGACTATACTTTACGTACTGATCGATCGTTATTTCATGATGCTCTTTATGTTATATTTGCACACGCATTTGTATATTCAGAGCATATAGGCGTGTTCCAACAATAACAATTTAATAATGTTATAATTGTCTTCGATACAAAATGATACTAAACAAAATATGTTCCTATTTTGTATTGATTATATACAGACGGTCAGCGGAAAATGTCACAACCACAACAAACACAACCCTGGAGAAAAAACCCGGAATGGACTGAAAAGGTAAAGGTTTTCACGCTTTATTAAATAATTGTTTACATGTACATTTATACATAAATAACAAATATATTATGAAATAAAGAAGTAAGTATGGCGAATCAAATCTGCAATGATTTTGTTTACTTTTAAATCACATACCCATTTAACAATACTTGCTGAAGATTCGTATCAGAGTAAACATTTTTGCAGTTCAATACATTTACAGTCTTCAAAACATAAGTTATCATGAGTTTAGTACCTTGAGACGCTTACCGAGGACATCGTATCGTTCAAACCCTCCTGCGAGTTGGGACTGTCGGATGTCCGTATCCTGATGCTGGGTCCAGTGGGGACGGGCAAGTCAAGCTTCTACAACACCGTCAACTCAGTATTCAAGGGTCGCATCTCCCATAATGCACCATGTTGGGTCGCTTCTAATGGCATAACAATTGCGGTATGGTATCAGTGTAAAACATGAGCAAAATTCTTGGTACCGACTGCGACTGCATACGACAGTTTTTAAACAGTGTTTTATCTACCAAT
Organism: Dreissena polymorpha; assembly: GCF_020536995.1. Taxonomy (NCBI): domain Eukaryota; kingdom Metazoa; phylum Mollusca; class Bivalvia; order Myida; family Dreissenidae; genus Dreissena; species Dreissena polymorpha. The sequence continues at coordinate 88,999,701 of NC_068359.1, forward strand.
AGTCAAAAGTCCGATGAATCAGGCAGTTATAAGATGTTTAGGAAACATCGAAATTTAGATACAAAATATAGAAATATATTTTTTTATTTTTACAGCGCATTTGACAACATTTGAACATAATATTTGCCGAAGGTATTCTTGTTTCTGTCAATCACCGTGTACAGAAATCCTGTCCTAACTTTAAGTAAAAAATTACTTAATATGTGTTGAAATAGAATCGATTTTATGTATACATCTATTGAAGACTATCAATACACTTTTTATATAAATATATTATTATTAGTTTTATCCAAAGATTTTATGTAAGATTTTTACAGTCTAAACGTGAGTATTTCATACCATAAATGTTTGGTGTACGGTTTGCAGTACAACCCTTATGCGGTCAAGGTGCGTTCTGGTGCGCCGTTGAATTTCCGGCTCTGTGACACACGTGGTCTAGAGATCAATTAAGGTCTGGACATACTGGAGTTCAACTACTTGCTGGATGGAAACATCCCAGATCATTATCAGGTATTTTGAAAATGCGAGTGCGAAACTATTAAAATATGCTCAAATATGTATTTATTGTTAGAAAGTAGTTTTTTTCTACGGTCAACGGTTTTTTCACAATTAGAAACCAGATGTTTATTTAATGGTCTTTATGTATCAACTTTATATTTAATTTAATTTATCATTTTTATCCACAATTCAAATGGTTTCCACAAATTCGTAAGTTTTGTTTATAATCCAATTATTAGTGAAGTCTTTAAGTTACCCGCTTATTTTGCATTTAATGTTATGTAAAGTTTTATGTACGGTAAATATCCGTTTTTATGACCAAACTGATGTTCGCGAGGCGAAAGAAACACATACGAGTAATTTATTATTTTCAAATAATTATATACACGCTTAGAAATGATTTCTATACTTGACAGTATAATCCAGTCGTACAATTTTGCCCTGATCATCCTGCGTTAGTTTATAAACCGAGGATCACAGAAAAGATTCACAGCGTTTTGTTTGTCATCGACGCTGCATCTGTAGGTGATATTCAACCGAAATTGGTCGAAAAGATGAGCAACTTTCAAAGACTTTTGAATCAAAAAGGTTAATACATGTGATATTAACATGGCATGCCTATTCAATTAAAGTGGACTTTACATATATAGGTTGCAAGTTTTCCGTCACTAATGTACAATTTTGAGAGTTTTGGGAGGGATGTAGCAGCTGCTAGAGGGGGTAGTAGCTAATGCCGAGTGCTTGTGCCCTAAACAACACTGGAGTAGTTCGCCCTGCTACTAGATTTAATTAGTGTTGGTCAACATTTATTTTTGTTTTTCAAACAATATTTTTTATTTACACAAAACGCCTCATGCTTCAATATACATAACGCTTAGAAGTTGGCGTCATATTTTTTCCGATTAAATTTATTATGATCGCCATGCCATTGTCTATTTTACATGAATCCTTTTGTTTCTCACGACCTTACGTGGAAGTGCAAGACATGATATTTGCGTTAGTCAGATTTAAGATGGCAGACTGACAGCCATCTTGTATCTTGTATTTTGTTAAAGTTTAAGGAATGTCCGAATATCAAAACACGTAACACCAGTTGATGAACATAATGCATACGCATGATTGGTATATGTATGTCCTTCTACGAAATACACAATGACGACCATCTTGTATTTTATTTTACCAAAAATGGGCTAGTGTGTTAAGCAAACTGGTTTTACATAGTTGACATATTGTTTTTCATAAACCTTTATTCACTTAATCAACATGACAAGGAGTTATGTGTGACTTTTGTTCTCAATAACATTGATATTGACTTATAATCGTTTGTTCTTTAATAATGCGTTCATTTGTTATTGATTTTTTATAAACACATTGTGTTGATTTTATCTACGATTGCAGGAATTCCGCAAGCGGTTCTGCTCACCAAAGTTGACCTGGCGTGTCAGGATGTTGCCAGTACACTCTCCAGCGTATTCACCAGCAAGAAAATTGAGGATGCTGTGAACAAAGTATCCAGCATGTTTGGGTTGCCCAGAAACCATGTACTGCCGGTGAAGAATTACGAAAATGAAATGGAGCTTGATGACAACATCAGCATTTTGGCGTTGCTTGCACTGCGTCAGCTACTCTTCTTTTCAGAGGATTACATTCAAGTTCTGCAAGACAAACTAAAATCTTGCATTGCTTCCAACGAGAAGCCTCACAAACGAGAATCATTAGAAAAAGGCAGTGACCAAGAATAATGGAAGACATTTCGTAGCTTAAACTTGTTAATCGGATATTAAATTAAAAGTTTCGAAATGTTTACCCGAAATGTTATATTGGTGAGAGGGTCGAGTTACTGAATGCAAATGGATAATTATCTATTATCATATTGTATAAATGTGTGATATCGATCGGTATATGAACATAGAAACTATTTATTACGTGTGTTTTTATTTTTAACATTATTTTAAATGTGTAATTTTGTTACATAGTGACGGTGTTTATTTTATATAATATATCTTTCATTTTTTGGAATTTCCCAACAGTATAGTTTACAATTAATACCTATTTTCAAGTCTATGTAATGAATTTAAACACAATAAAACAGTCCAAAAACGGAGGTTGTTTGTAGGTAATAATTAAAATTTAAAGTATATAATTATAAAACTTGGTGTAAATGTTAAAAAAGAGAAATGCCAAAATGTGGTTATACATGTTTAGCATCAACAACAAATGTATTGTAAAGAATGCAACTTAATTGATTATTAAGTATAATAGTTATACAAGTAAAAGTTTATTAAATCAGTACCTATAATGTCTGATAAAACGGTCACCTGTCTTATGCGTCCAGAATACTTCTCAACGAAAGCCATTTACACATGTATTAAGCGATAACAAGGCAGTCACTTCGAGGTTCGAAAAGTGAACATTCAAATCAATCTCCGATTTTTTTAAATCGTTGATCTAACGGTATAGTACGGAAATCCATAAACGACAGCCTACTGTCTACCGCCAACTGCCAACTGCTTACTGTCAACTGTCTACTGCTGACTGCCAACTGATTACTGCCAACTGCCTTCTGTCAATTATACTTATATAAGTTATATAGTCTACTGCCAACTGTCTACTTTCAACTGTCTACTTCAAACTGTCTACTGTTAACTGTCTACTGCCAACTGCTTACTGTCAACTGCCAACTGTCTACTGCTTACTGGAAATTTTGAAAAAATACAATAACAATGGAGGGCATATGACAAGAAAACTGGTAAACAATAACACCGTTGAGGAGAAAAAGCCGGTTCTGGCTAGAAAGTATGGTATATCGTACAGGTACAGAACAAGTATATGGCAAAGCGGGGTGTCATGTCCCTATTTCTATTAACTGTTTGTCTTCAGTCCTGTTTTATATGACTTTTATGTTTTCTGTGTGATGGTTTCGACGCTTGTTGGTACGTTTTTGTCTGTGTCTATCTGTCTGCTGGCCTCTTAGGGTGGGGGGGGGGGGGTGTGGTGGGGGGGTCCGTTTTTTAGCTCGGCTGTATTCGGAGAAAACACGAAGTATTGTCGTAGCAAGCTCGTCGTCCGCCGTCCGCCGTCGTCGTGGTATAACATTAACAATTGTTAAGGTTTTTAACATTGGCTCTAAATCAAAGTGCTTCCACCTACAACTTCGAAACTTTATATGTAGATGCACATTGATGAGTTCTACACGCCTCAACTATTTTTGGGTCACTAGGTCAAAGGTCAAGGTCACTGTTACCTCTATAAAAAAATTCTGACAGGCTTTTATTTATTCAAAACTGCACCCGCAGCCGAGCGTTGTCACCCGTTATGCGGTGCTCTTGCTGTCCGTCCGTTGAATGACTGGTATAAAACAAAACCGGAGATACTATATGTGAAAAGCATTACTAACAACTAGAACCCCACTGTCTCTCATGTCTTTGAATAGATCTATGCCAATACTGAACCTGTACGATATACCATGCTTTCTAGCCAGAGCCGTCTTTATCATCCCAACGGTGTAAGTTTGTGTCCAGTATTCTTGTAATATGCCCTCCGTTGTTATTGATCAATTGTTGTTTTTTTCCAAAATTTCCAGCAAACAGTTGGCAGTCAGCAGTAGACAGTTGGCAGTAAGCAGTTGGCAGTAGACAGTGGTAGTAGACAGTTAGCAGTAGACAGTAGACTATATAACTATAGTGGTATAATTGACAGTTGACAGTTTGCAGTAAGCAGTCGGCAGTAGACAGTTGGCAGTAGACAGTAGACTATATAACTATAGTAGTATAGTTGACAGTAGAAAGTTGGCAGTAAGCAGTTGGCAGTCAGCAGAAGACAGTTGACAGTAAGCAGTTTGCAATTGGTGGTAGACAGTAGGCTGTCGTTTATGGAATTCCGTAGCATAGCGTCTTTTGTGTACCTAATAAATGGGTTCAGAATCTAATGGGATCAACCTCATTTAGTATTTTAATGTGACCCACTGTGAGAAAACAAATACTAGATTGTACGAACAACTACGTTAATGTTAAAAGAAACGCATGTTCTACGTTTCAAAGTGCAAGGTTTTGCACAGCTATTCGAACAAACATTAATACATATGCATAAATATATCAAGGTAAATACGTCACACAAGTGATAACATCTACATACATATATAAGTCTTAGTTTATTTTTTCAGCGTAGTTTTTTAACCCAGCTTTTCACCTGAGATGACCTTCACATAACGCCAGCAGACCCGAATGAATAAACTCCATTCACTCCATTGGCTGATTTTAGCATTATCCTCCGGAACATTAGCAACATCACCGCGTCTTTGAAGTATAGCATGTAACACTGTTCAGTGTGGAGAAATGCGAACTACTCTCTTTGGTTCATACGAAACAAAGAAACACATTTTGACCCAGTTACAATTAAGCATAACCCGTAAGTTTCATCCCCAATACCCCAAGACCTTCATGGTTACTGCTGGGTCAGTAAATCGCCAGTGGAAGACGGCGTGTACTATCAATAAACTCATTATGTTGATAACCCAGAAATGCTTTTTTTTTTTTTTTAATACAATATCATACATACAATGTAAACATGTATATGATCATTCAACATAGTGATTGTACAAAGCAATAAAGTTCAAACATGTTATACAAGATATGCTTATATATATTTTTTAGAGAGAAAAGAAAAGAACAACAGAGGAATAGTTGTGAAAAATGATGAGTTGTATAAAGTCGGAAGAAAGCATGCTGGACTTGTGTGTTTTGTTGTATATTCACAATGATCTTGTCAGATTGACAAAAATAAATAAATAAACATAACTGTTTTAGAGAGATAAGCTAACATTATAGTGAATGTATATAAGTGGACAAAACATTATGAGAATTTAATCCGATTCCATTTTTGTTCAAAGATTTGTAATGAGTCATTACTGAGGGCTATTTCTTTCTCAATCTGGATTTTTAGTTTAAGACTATGGACAAAACAATTAAAATTTGGTACTAGTTTTTTGTACTTCATGTTTAAGATAAAATATTTCATCAATATGACCATAAAATTCACAATATTATTACAGTCTATTGATTTCAATGAGTTAATTCCGAAACTTATATTTAAGAAAGATAGTTTAACGTTTAGTTGATGTTGTTCAAGAAAAGATATTAATTGATTCCAAATAGGCTGGATGTGTTTGCACTCCCAAAAAAGATGTTCTATAGTTTCAATGTTTTCACTGCAGAAGTCACACAGATTTGAGTTAGATAATTTGCATTTAAAGAGATATTTATTTGTAGCTATAATTCTTTGGATGTATTTATATTGAAAATTTCTCAGTGTGCTTTCAATAGTTGCTTTATATGGCATGGTAAATATGTGTTTCCAATTAAGTTCATTTTCTCCAAAAAGGACTTGCCATTTATTTTGGATTTTGGAGTTTTCTGTAGGGTTTTTAATTTGTAGTGTGTAAAATATTTTATTTGTTTTGTTTTTTCTTCCAAGTATGTTTTCTACAAATGTTGTTTGAGTACATGGTGTATTATTTGTATTGATTTCAGATTTAATATGTATGGGTATGCTTTTGATTAGTGTGTAGTATTTCAGAAAATTATTTGAAGGTATTCCGTATATGTAGCATATATTATCAAAGGAGTAGAAATCCTTAATTCTGTAGTCATATAATTGGTCGACATATTTAATGCTTCGTTCAAACCAGTCTTTATAGAAAAACGTCTTATTGTTTGAAGTTATGTCTTTATTGTTCCATAAAATTGTTTTACTGCTGGTTTGGGTTTCTAAGTTATGAGTGACATCACTCCACGCTGATAGAACATCAGTCAGAAATATGTTTTAGTTTGCAATTTCATGTAAGATAGTATTGCTGATGTTACATTCAAAGAGTAAGGAGTCACCATATTTTTTTAGGATTTTCTGGTAGAATAGTTTCCATTTACTCGTATTGGTATTATCTAGGTATCTTTTAACCCAGCTGCATTTGATTGCATTCAAGAATGAGTCAATGTTTGTTAATTGGATACCTCCATTTTCTACAGATTGAATTAACTGAGTTCTTTTTATTTTATCAGGCTTACCGTCCCATATGAAATTAAATATTGCTGATTTTATATCGTTAATAACATCATTTGGTGGATTTGGGAGAACTGTTAATACATATATTAATTTAGGAAGTGCAAACGTTTTCAATACTGTGTTTTTTCCGATTAGTGTAAGTTTACGATGATGCCATGATTTTAAGCAGTTTTTGAAATTCTGTAATTTTAGTAGTATGTTTTTAAGAACTGTATCTTTTTCATTATTTGTGAAAGTAATTCCTAACGTTGTGGCTTCATCGGATGTCCAATTAAATTTCATTTCTTTTTTATATTGGACATTACTTTGTTTTAATTTACCTACTCGTAGCACAGTACATTTACTTTTGTTTAGTTTAAGACCCGATGTCATTCCGTAAAGGGTTAGCGACTCTATTAGGTTATGGAAAGAATCGTAATTGTCATTTAAAAAATAAGTTGCATCGTCGGCAAATAAGGATTGTTTGATTTCTTCGTCAGGTTCTAGTGATATGCCTTGTATGTGTTTATTTGATTGGATGTGATGTGATAGATACTCGATGCAAATAATAAATAGCGATGATGAGAGTGGACATCCTTGGCGAACCCCTCGTTCGATGTTAAAACTGTTTGAAAAGAAGCCATTGTTTATGATTATACTGTTAATATCGGTATAGAATAGTTTGACCCATTGAATGAGACTTTCGCCAAAATTCATATTTTCTAAGCAAGAGAACATAAATGAATGATCAAGCGAATCGAATGCCTTTTCAAAGTCTGCAAAGAATATTAGACCAGGGTTATTTGAATTGTTGAAATAGTTGATGCATTCTTGGATAAGACGAACGTTTTCACCAATGTAGCGTCCTTTTATGAAACCAGATTGAGATTTTGAAATGATTGATGGTAATATTTTTTTAATTCTGTTTGCTATACTTTTAGTTGCAATTTTATAATCATTGTTTAGTAAACTAATCGGGCGCCAGTTTGATAACGATTCTAAGTTTTTTCCAGGTTTTGGAATAAGTGATATAATACCTTGTTTTTGTAGAGTAGTTAAGTTTTCGTTGTTAAATGAATAGTTAAGTGAATTAATTAGATGTGTTTTTATATCATTCCAGAATATTTTATAAAATTCGATTGTGATGCCATCAGATCCTGGGCTTTTGTTATTTTGCATTTCTTTTAGGGCTAATCCACATTCATATTCATTAAGCAATCCGTCGCACAGTTGTTTTTCCTCCTGGTTTAGAGCGTGATGTGTATTTTTAAAAAGGGTGTTATCTTCAACATTTTTTCGTTTATAGAGGGTTTCGAAAAATAAACGTTGTTCTTCTAGTATTTGAGTTCTGTTTGTTATATCTTTGCCATTGACTACTAATTTGTGTACAGTTTTTTGTTCACTTCTACGTTTTTCAATGTTTGCGAAATATTTTGTGTTTTTTTCATTGTGTTCAACATGCTGTGCACGCGCTCTTAGTATTATTCCATTGAGATGTGTATGATAGATTCCATCTAATATTTGTTTTTTTATTGTTATTTCATTTTCAATGTCGGTGGTATCATTTGTGTTTGTTTGATGCAATTGTTTTTCAAGTGTTTCAATGGTTTTGATGGTTTCAGTTTCAAGTTTGTGTGTTTCTTTTTGTTTAAATGATGTGTATCTAATTGTTGTATTACGTATATTTCCTTTAATTACTTCCCATAAGGTGTTTGGGTTTGCGTCTTTATTATTTTGAACAGTATTTAATATTTCCTGTTTTATTTGTGTTTGGTATTGTGTATCTAATAAGATGCTGTTGTTAATTTTAAAGTATCCTGGGCCTCTTTCAGGTTGTATATTGTGCAGTTTAAGTTCAACTAGAGAGTGGTCTGTCATAAATCCTGGTTTAATGCTACATGAGTCAATAATGTTGCAAAGTGACTCAGATATTAAAAAATAGTCTAATCTACAAAATATTGTTGGTTTTTGTGTTTGAGTGCCAGGTGAATTTGCTTTCTTTTGGATTTACTGTACGCCAGATGTCTATCATATTGTAGTTTTCAATAATGTTACTCAAAATGTTTCTATTTTTAGGATGAGTATAAAGGTTTCCCTTCTTTTTATCTACTGATGGGTTCAGGACAGTATTGAAATCACCACCGATTATTATATTTTTATCTTGGTTATTAATTATGAAGGTTTGTAATGTTTCGTAAAATGTGGAATCGTCTATGTTAGGACCGTAGATGTTGATTAATGTTAATTGTGTTTCGTGTATTTTGATATCTATACTTGCTAGTCTGCCAATTATTAATTCGTTTAAGTTATCGACTGTGATCCCTGTATTGTTTTTAATCAAAAAAGCAATACCTTGTTTATTAGTATGTTGTCCACTAAGATAGATGTCTCCGTCCCATTCATCCTTTAAGATTTGTGCTAAAGAGTGTGTCAAGTGACTTTCTTGTAGTAGGCATAAAGTATATTTTTTTTCGTCTAACCATTTGAAGATTTTTATTCGTTTGTCTTTATTGTTTAGCCCTTTTACATTCAAAGTACATATTTTAATCATTTAAAACGGTAGAGGGTAATGTAAATGATAATTTGTGTGTGCTTGTCCAGTTGGTTTCTATTTTAAGACATATGTTCATACATACAAACAAAACAAGGAAACAAAGATTAGAGATACAAAAAGATGAATATACCATAGAAATGAGGAAGTAAAAAGAAATAATAACAAAAGTGAGAAAAAAAGAACAATAAACGACTGGCCTCCAATAGAGACATGAAAAAAACATATTTCCGTACACTGGAAATAATAAAACTAATTGAGTAATAAAAAGTGATCTGAGACATAAAATGTATGGCAGTAAATTCTAAAAAACAGTTGTTGTTTTTTCATATCTTCGAAAGATAATTTTAGTGTAATAGAAATAAAAGGTCAGATAAGTACACTGTGCGCAGAAAATCACAATCCAAATTACAAAAATAGCTATTTCATAAAAAATACATTGTGTTTTTCTTAATATTATCGTCTTTGGGATGATTTCGCGTCTAAACACACATGCAAGATTAAAAAGAAAACAGCACAAAAAGGTTATATGTACAAAAAGGAATACGAATATTATGTTCAGGGATGAATAAACACTGTTTTGTCAACATCGTAAAATTATTGATAATGATCTGAAAAAAAACAACAACAACAAACAATTAGTATATATGACACCGTGTAATGGATGATCACTCTTTGGAAAATAAATCACTGAAAAGTGAATTTCTTTTTCTACGTATAAAAAGAAATCGATTTTATATTTAGTATTATAAATGTACGTTTCCTGGTTTCAATATGATATCGATTACATTTAATAATGTAAAAAGAGTCGATCCACCAATGTGTTATTATCGACATCAACATTTAACAAGTTACACGTAACCTGGTGTGTGTTGGGGGTGGGTATGTGGGTGTGTGCGTGCTTGCTGTGTGCGTGTGTTGTGTTGGTGCGGGCATGAGCGTGTGTCCGCAAGTTTGTGTTTGTGCGTGTGTTTGCGTATACTTGCGTGTGTGTGTGTGAGCGGGTGTGTATCCGTACGCGCGTTTGTGCGGGCATGAGCGTTTGTGTGCAAGTTTGTGTATGCGCGTGTGCGCGCGTTCGCGCGTGCGTGTGTTTGCGTGTACTTGTGTGTGTAAGCGCGTGTGTATCCACACACGCGTTTGTGCCTACGTGTGCGTGCTCATGCGTTTGTGTGTGAGTGTACTTGCGCGTGTGTGAGCGCGTGTGTTTCCGCGTGCGCGTGAGTGCGCTTTCGTGTGTGTGCATGCGCGCATGTGTGTGTGAGTGTATTCGTTTGAGTGTGTGCGTATGCTGGTTTAACTTTTCGTGCACGCGAACGTGTGAGTTTTGGGCATGCGCGCTATGTGGTTGCGCGTACGTGTATGTGTTTGTGCGTCCGTACGTGTGGGTTTGCCCGTCTGTGTACGTTGTCATACTTATTAAGCGTAGATAACTTTAATAACAATAATAACTAAATATGGTTATTGCAGTTACAAAAATATGTGTTAATATTAAGAGATATATGCTCTATAAGGAAACGCACACGAAAACGTAGGGTAAATCTGCTAAATTAAAACAGGTTAACAGGTTATTTTGAACATCCGTCTCCTTGTCGATCTAAATATACGAAAAACGAAATATACTTAGATCGACTAACGGGTACTCACATTTTTTACTAAATAAAGAAAGGCTTGTTAGAAGTAATCAACATTTGGAATGAAAATCTCATATTTTAATTTCGTCTGTATCCGGCCGTCAGTTTATCTAGCTCCGAAAAAAAGATGAACTAGACTAACTACCGGATGTGTTTATACTAAGTTATCAAAATTATGAGCGTGTAACTCTAATGGGAATGTAGTATTTGGTTAAAAAAATGTTTACGAGAGTAGTTAGATAACAACATAGGTGATGTGGTATTATAGAGTAAATCTAATTTACAGATTGCATATATCTGCATGTTTAGCACAAACGTTCGGTATATATTATAAGCACCGCACGCTATATATTTAAATATATATCGGTGGCATAAAAACAGTGTACAGATGTGTGGAATTATAGCAATGCACGTGTAAAATATCTAGGTTCAAGTATAAATAAGCATGAGTAGCTACATTGACAAATATAAAATGTTACATCCTTAGATAATTGTATACTATTGTATAATAAACATAGCTACATCGACAAATATAAAATTTTACATTATACAGAAATGCTTTTAATATATCGAATTATACTAATTTTTTGGAAAGACATTAATTACAACCTTCGATAAATGTCATTTGTTTTGTATTGTAAACCAAAACCACCGAAATAGTATAGTGTACCTGATAGAAGGGAAATCGTTTAATTATCTAGCCACACATTCATGACGAACGCGGTCTGTTTTTCTGAAAATCGTTTCTGCCAGCAGGAATAGGCTACCGGCATTTGCCAGTTTGCTCCAAATAACACAGTGTTTAAATCGGAAAACACCGTAGTTTGATGCTCAATTTACAAGACGCATTTAGATTTTTAAAGACCCGCGTCATGCGAAAATGTGTCAATTGCAATAGGCGGTCAGTGTAGCACCACCCAGCATGCGAATCCGCGCAATCATGTCACGATATGTATACCGAAGAGGATACTTAAAATATACCATGAGACCATGTGTGTGTTTTTTTATAGAGGAAAACGTTGCGAAAATGCGGATGCTGGGCTCGAGCTACGCTGGTCCCATATGCCATAAGACCATATTTCGAATGACGCGGATATAACAGTGTTATTTGAGTGTTTGGAAAGAAAAATGCGTCTTAATGATTGGATGAACACGTATAATAAAAATTTATATTCTTTATAGTTTATTCCAGTCGTAAAATTTTGCCCCGATAAGCCTGCGTTTGTTTATAAACAATTAACGCATTTTCCATTTCATTTCTTGGTACGGTATTGCAATCAAGTAGTGTTATTTAATTGAGAAATTTACATAGTCAGCAAGTAGTGTTATTAAATTGAGAAATCAACATTGTCAGTTATTATTAATGATTTGTGTTATTCCACACAATCAATTTTCAGAAAAAATGGCTCATGTGTCACATTTATAATGCGTTGTAGTGTGCATAATATTTTGGTGATTAAATCGGTTATGGGCAGGAGTGTAGTATACACTTTTCCTTATATTTCACATTAAACTGTTTGAAACTGCGCAGCATAGTATTTGCAGATAGAAGCCTGGCAGCTTGTTTGTATTTTGATAAGTTTTAGGAATGGCACAACTTCACAATAGGTCACTCACATGAAACATACTTGTGATTTATATATATTTAGTTTGCTCTACGAAATACACAATGACGACCATATTAGGTTTTATTTGACCACAATTGGGCCATTTTGTCAAGCAAATTGCTTTTAACATTGATGCCAGTTTGTTTGACATTAACCATTAGTAACGTTATCAACATGATTAGGATAACTATGTGAGTATTGGTCTCGTTAAAATTTAAAATGGTTCAATCTGTTTGTTCTTTAAATCATGTTTTCATGTTTATTTCAATATTTAAGATCTTCTCATACGTTATGTTTTGAAGAAGTAGCAATAAACGCTCTAGCCTTTTTCTGTAAGCGCACTAAAGCATAATTGTGTTGATTGTTTAATGCGAATGTAGGAATTCCACAAGCGGTTCTGCTCATCAATCTCGGCCTGGCCTGTCAGGATTCTGCCAGTACACTCTCCAACGTGTTAACCAGGAAGAAAAGTGAGGACGATGTGCACATGAACAAAGTATTCAACATGTTCGGGTAGCCTAGAAACCATGTACTTTCGGTGAAGAACTACCAGAATTAGTCGGAGCTAGATGACAACATTAGCATTTTGATTTAGCTTGCACTGCGCCAGCTACTCTACTTTGCAGAGGATTACTTACAGTTTCCTCGGGACAAACAGAAGGCGTGCAATCTCTCTGATGAGAACAAACGAGAACCACTTGAAAATGCACTTGCAACAAAGAATGATACAGTAAAATGAATTTTTAGCATCGATTATTTAATAAGATACTATACTAATTTCTTTGTAGACAAATGTTTGTTGTTCGTTTTGTATTGGTGATGGTTGATTGCATATATAACTTAAGTGTTTACTTTTATTGTGTATCGATATGTTACTTAAGTTATAGACCCCTTAAGTAAAAATTACTTATCTTTATGTTATTCTAAATGTCAAATAGCTGTAAATATGCCACTATCCATGAAATCATAACATGATCATGCAATTGCATTCTAATTTAATAAAATATAATTTACATTGATATTACATGTATTTTGCAATAAAATACTTTTTTGTTTTTGCTTTAAATAGATAATCAACGAATAACCGCGCATCATTGGTCATTTTCACATAATAAAAATGACGCAATATATATTTACGAACATGTATTGGTATTGGAATTGTAATATGCATATCAACAGTCTACAGTTTGTTTTGACATATTAAGTAAAAGTTTAAAATAAAAACAACTATTGTAATAAAACTTAATATATATACTGACATACGTAGTTGTGAATAGTGAGATTAAGATTAAGATGAACTTATTACTAATTAAACAATAGTTTGTTCAGCGTGTGATAAGGCAATTTCCTTAATATAAAAACATATATAGTACAATTGATGTTATATTATCACTATCATACATCTATGTTTTTAAACTATTAAAATTGCCTTACAAATGAATCTACAGCAATTGGAATTGTATGGTCAAGTATTTGTACTTTTAACCTTATTTAGATCCTATAAATGTAATATGTAATAATTAATATATGCGTTTGTAGAATTTTTTTAACCATAACATCAAATTATGTTGATCCATTCGTGTTTTAACCGTTCAACGATACTGTCACATCGTGTATTTTGAACTACTTACTCCCTGTGATTTTGATAAACGATAACATGATATCAGTTGTACTTTGAAATTGTGTGTTGCATTATAACACAGAGCGGAAGTGACTGCGTGAGTATTTGTTCAAAAACGAAACTAACTGGTCTTAGTTGCAGTATATCAGGTAAACAAAAGTCTTGATATTTGATATAAGGAAATGTAAAAGTTTGTTTAATATGTTCATGTACGCTTTCAAAGTACTGTCTGTATAAGTAAAATCGTCTTAATTGTAGCGTGTTTTATTTTGATTGTTTTGTTTATCAAATATCACAGGTTAAATATTTTCCGAAAAATGCTTTCATGTAAACGACTTGGGACAATAATATGAAGCATTTATTGGGAATCGGTTTAGTTTTGCTAGCACGGTCAAGGGGAAAACGCGGCACATTCGGACGAAAAATACAAATAATAGTATGCATCGTATAGATGAATTGCAAATTTATTTAACATAAACTAACGTAGTTAAGTGTGCATGGGTACGAAAACGAAAGTACAGATCCCCCTACCAGATGTTAATATAGTAAGCACCTCTTTAGTAACCCAGATGAACATAGTTTTGCTCTACTAATATGCTGTGAAATTCCGTATTAAATATGTTTCGAGAACTAAAAGATAGTTTTAATTGTAATATCATTGATGTTTCAAAAATTGAAAATAACCTTATGCAATCAATCATACTGTGCTTCCGTGTATGAAATGGTATATTTCTTATACAATAAATGAAAATAGCATTTAAATGATTCTCCTACAACCCTTTTAACTTGTTTAGTGTGTACATTTCTTATAAATGGATTAAGTGACGCACATAAAGCTACCTGCGTAAAGAAACTTTCATTAAACCTCCATCTTTCAACGTGTAGAAAGCATTATAAGCATCATATAATATGCCACTATTATAATCAATAGTAAAGTTTTAATCCAACTTTTATATGCATTCAACTCATATCTACTTGGTCCAGCCGTGTTTATCTCGTTCAATGATAATGTCACACGTTTTTATTTTAAACGACTAACTACCCATGAATTCGACATTTGATAAACGATAGCGTGATACGAGTTGTACTTTGAGCTATCGATTGTTTTGAGTACACGCAGTTACTGGGTGCGCATGCGAGCAAAAGGAAATTGGAACGTTGTGGTTGAGGTTCATCAGGTAAACACACTTAAGTAATTTTATTTTACCTCCTTATAATAAATATAAGTTTATAGATAATGGGGATACATATATTTATGTACGCAATTCATAGTAAGTGTATTACATCGTGAATGTTTCTTTTATCAAATATTACAGATTATTTAGAAAATGACTTAAAGCGTATTAGGCTTACGACGAGAATATGAAACATCTATAAAACAAAAATAAGTGTCATTTAAATTAAGCAAGGTCTAGGAAAGAAAGTGGCGAATAATAGATTTTGAAACAATTTATGTATTGTAGATGCCCCTTGTACAATTAAAAGGCATACATAAATGATAAATGCATATCAACAAGTCTTATAGAATATCGATTTATTTAAAAATGGAGTAAAACGAAAACGAGCTAAACTACGCGGATGCAAAATGATAGGTTTTGATGTTCCAATATGTTTCCCATTTATCAAAAAAATGGAACACGGACATAATAAAAAACTAAACAATAAACTATTCTGATAAAAACTTATCTCTGACCGTTATGAGCATATAACATCATCTATTTGCAAGCGATCGATGTTTTAATATTATAATAGACATTCGATTAATGTCTTAAATTTTTGACAAACTTTGATTTTGAAGTTTAGAATGTTTCGCATCGCTTTTGGCAATACTTAAAACGATAAATATCTTTCAACATATATTGCGAACGCTGTTCCTATACTTCCCGACCACGTGTTATTTTGTAGTAAGTTAATGGCAAGTGATAAAATTTCATTGATCTAACCACTAGTGCATCACAATGTCTTTCACATTTATACAAAGATCTAAAAAATGTATTCAATACAAACAATACGAGTAAAAATCTAAACGCAAACAAATGTGTCTGTATAATTATTAACCCGTTACTCTAAAATGTTTACTCTCAAATATCATCACTCACTCACACAGTCGCTGAATCAAGTTTGTATACACTCACTGTTGTAATAATTAAGGCGTTTTACCGATCTATGGTTTACTCGATATCAATCTCACTTACTACTCAATCAATCAATTCTTCTTACAAACAAGAACTCGAGTTTTCAGTAACTCTCGGCCAAACTCTTGGTAAAGGCCAACTCACTGAGTTGCAAAAACAAAGCATTATTACAAATCTACCTAAACAAGGAAAAGATTTAGATTATCTCGCAAACTGGAGACTTATAAGTTTATTAAATAGAAACTATAAATTTGCTACAAAAGCCATAGCAAACCGAGTTAAACAATGCTTACCCGAAACTATATCCTTTGACCAAACCGGATTTATGAAAAATCGATACATTGGAGAAAATGTCCGTTTGATATTTGATGTTATAGAACACTTAAATGCAACAGAAAAACCTGGACTGTTATTGTTGCAGATTTTGAAAAAGCTTTTGACAGCTTAAACCATACATTTATAATTAAATGTCTTAAGAAATTGTTTTTTGGGTCAAATCGCATCCAGTGGATCGAAGTATTTTGCACTAACATAAAAAGTCTAATAATAAACAACGGGCATCTTTCAGATAGTTATGGAATTAAAAAAGGAGTCAGAAAAGGCTGCCCATTATCATCCACATTATTTTTTATAAGCTTGCAACTTTTGTCAATCTATATTGAGAAAAATAGCAAAATGAAAGGGATACATGTATTGAAAAAAGAAATAAAACAAACCATCTTCGCCGATGACACAACTTTTTTTCATCAATGAATGCGAGCAATCATTTTAAACATTAGTGGAAACCCTGACATAATTTAGAAAGATATCAGGCCTTAACCTTAATACCGCGAAATAAGCGATATTACGAATTGGATCCTTGAACAAAACCAACACCAAATTCTGCAATTAAAGACCTTTTATTTGGACATCGCAAGAAGCAAAAACTGTAGGAATCACTTTTGTAACCTAAGTGATTTGAATGTACAAAATAATTTAATCCCAAAGCTGAATGAGTTTAAAACATGTTTAAAACAATGTCAACACAGGAAACTTTCCATAATGGGCAAAATTAATGTCATTAAAACGTTTGCGTTGCCAAAATTAATCTACCTATTTTCAGTTTTACTGATCCCTTCTAGCATAATACTGAATAATATACAAAAAACAGTATATTTAACTTTATATGGAACAACAAGCTTGGCAAAATTAAAAGAAACATTTTGTATGAAAGTGGTGGTTTAAAACTTACAAACATTTATAAATTCTTAACTTCAATAAAAAGTAGCTTGATAAAAAGATATTTACACTCAGAAAACTGTGGTAACTGGAAACTTTTATAGGACTTGAGATTAAATAAATATGGAAACGAACTAATTTGTGAAAGTGAACTCAGTGAAAAAACTATAACAGAAATAAGCGGAGGTAACACTTTTCTTCACGACGTCATTACATTGTGGTATGCAGCAAATGCAATATACAAGTCACAGCATTCACAAAAACGCATCAAAAAGAAAATGATATGGAACAACAAGTCAATAACCGCCAACGGAAAAACATTATTTTATCGCGATTGGTATGACAGAGGTATAAAATACATTTGTCAACTTTTTGACTTTAGAAATAAAACGGTGTATAATTTTGAAAAATTAAATACCTCTACGACATCAATAACAACGACGTTATGAAATTCAATACCTTAATCACATCAATCCCAGCAAAATATACAACTGAAGAAAGCATTAATGACCTCGATATCAATCAACCAGACGAAACTTTGTCAAAAGCGTAATTCAAAACAAAATACCCTAATACATTTACATACGATATTCAGTTGCAAAACGAGGACCATGACATTATTGAAAACAAATGGAACACAAATTTTACCGATATAGACTCAACCACTTGGAAAAAATCGATTTGGACCCCAAATGTCTACCATCGACATGTCTTTACATATTGAAACATTAGACCACTAATTTGGGGAGTGCCAACACGTTCAAATGATATAAAAAAAGATGGAAACATTTCTGGTCAGTAAAAACATATTAATTAAAATTAATAAAACCAATGCTTTCTTTGGATGCACTGAAAAAAACTACACTCAGATGTATTTAACTGTATAATGATGCTATTAAATTCTTTTATATTTAAAATGAAATACACAAAATGCATACCAACCTTTCATCACTTTATTGAATACCTAAATACGGGAATATAAATTGATTGTGAGATTTCCCGCGTTAAAAATAAATATAAACAATACCAACAAAATGGGTTCAATTCAGGCGATTCATACCTTCTACAAACCATGAATAATGATATTTATACAAATTTTATGGCAGAACAATTAAAAATAACTTTCTCAAAAGAAAAACAAAAACAACAATTCGATTGAAACACACCATGTTGTAAAATATTTCTTGTATTTAATTGTTCTAGAATATAAAACCTCTATGTTTCGTAAAGATAACAGATTTGCTGTAAATCACAAACTTCTTTATATGTCATTGACACTGTCAACATTGGTTAAAATGTATTCACGCGTACGCTAAACATTGACATGTTAAAGTACAAAAAGGTACATATTTTCAAACACTTTCTTATGTATTCCGTTTTCTGGTAAATATCGATGTAAACTACATTGTAAAGAAATATGAGAAATAAATGAGAAAAAAAAAAAACTCTCGGCCAAATTGATGCATCAACTTTATAAAGCACTCATAAAATAACTAAATACATACATAAAACTTACTCACGTACATTTAACTAAAACATCCATTATTTATTTAGCTTTCCACGTAAATGTACTATGTCATATTAAAGTAAAAAACACCAAACACCAGCAATACATATTTTGAAAGTTACGTTATTTTTAAATCAATGAAATGCAAAAACCACTGGCTTTACATCTTTAAATGAGAACGACTCTGTCACTGATTTTGTCATATGATATAGACGTTGTAAAAGGCAAAATTACGTCTGGAACATGTAGACGTATACATAAATTTTTACATCAACTGTCCCTAATGAAAGTTCTGATTGTAATTATAATATAGTTTTGCTTTAGCTTAGAGAATGGCGGGACAGTTGTCAGATAAGTACATGAGTCAGCTAGAGTCCTGGATTGGTACGGGGCCAAAGATCTTCACACTTCTCTACCAAATAACCAGGGACGGGTGTAACGCTACAACATTCCACCAGAAGTGTGACAATCAGGGGCCCACTGTGACGGTGCTGTACAACCAAGAAGGATCTGTGTATGGAGGTTATGGAAGTTTGAGCTGGAACAGCAGCAGCGGATGGATAACAGATGCAAACGCGTTTATCTTTCAACTAAGGTATTCCGGCAGCGATAAACCAACCAAGTTTCCAATAAAAGATACGCATACACAATTAGGTTTGTATGGAAATTCTACATACGGACCAACGTTTGGTGGCGGACATGATCTGCAAGCATTCACTGGTACAGTGAACAGCTCTGGTGGTTATTTCGCTCTTAACGGCCGCATGAATGTACATTCCTTCGACTACCAAGGCCTTACTGTCGACAAAATAAACAATGGCAACTTGCAAGTGACCGAACTAGAGGTATACGCCATAACAGGTACGGGAATATTCTGTAAATGATGTGTTTTTTCCGACGGTCTCATAATTATAAAATATATATTTAGCAACCCATCAATTCGAATTATATAGGGTTTTTTGCGTTAAATATGCACATTTGCACTGTGTAATTGCAAAATGTTTATTGGACAACAGTAGTTGATTATAAAATTAGATGAAAATAGATCTTTTTCTAAAAAATATTGGCTCATAATGTGTGTGTGATGTTGCTTGCGTGTGTTTGTGAGAGCGTGTGTGGGAATGTATCGTAGTCTTAAATATTAATCGATATAAAATGCAATTTTGTTTTATTGTTTATTGTACATTTTTTTCTGCTTTACGAATTTCCAAATGCTAGAGTTGATCTTGTTTCGACAACTTTAAACAAAAATTACATAAACCATTAAAACAGGTTCCTTTGAATGAAAAGCTTACCCCGTATCGACTCGGCAATTCAGACAAGGTGTTACGCAATGGATATTTCATGTAATGGATCCGTGCTTGGTAATAATAATTGTGGCCATAGCAGTTCGAAAAACAGCCAGATTTCAGGAAAACCTCTCAATATTGGCCCTTGAATGATACAAAATGTCTTAATTAATCTTGTTCGCACTGTAACTCAACTAGCTTTAATCGTTTCATTATGAAGCATGGTGACCATTTAGGTGACCAAATTTGATAGCAAACTAGATCCCCCGAATCACTTCTTTACTGTCCAATAATTTAAAAAAAAACGTAATGTATCATTATTCGCTCTTTAGTCTGTACTCAAATAGCTGTCCACTTATCATAATTAAAGTTGGTGTCAATGTTTACAGGCATATAATCAAAACCAATAACATTAAAACTGGCGTATTAGGTATAAGCTGTTACTCTGTTTAAGAATGTATATATTGTTAAAATACAAATTTGCATATTCAATAGCGAAAGATTTGATTTTAAGACTATATTTTACGTACTGATCGATCGTTATTTAATGAAGCTGTTTATGTTATACTTTCACACGCATTTGTATATTCAGAGCATATAGGCGTGTTCCAACACTAACATTTTTATAATGTTATAATTGACTTCGATACAAATTGATACTAAACAAAATATTTTCCTATTTTGTATTGATTATATACAGACGGTCAGCGGAAAATGTCACAACCAAAACAAACACAACCCTGGAGAAAAACTCCGGAATGGACTGAAAAGGTAAAGGTTTTCACGCTTTATTAAATCATTGTTTACATGTACATGTATACATAAATAACAAATATATTATGAAATAAAGAAGTAAGTATGGCGAATCAAATCTGCAATGATTTTGTTTACTTTTAAATCACATACCCATTTAACAATACTTGCTGAAGATTCGTATCAGAGTTAACATTTTCGCAGTTCAATACATTTACAGTCTTCAAAAAAGTTATCATGATTTTAGTACCTTGAGACGCTTACCGAGGACATCGTATCGTTCAAACCCTCCTGCGAGTTGGGACTTTCGGATGTCCGTATCCTGATGCTGGGTCCAGTGGGGACGGGCAAGTCGAGCTTCTACAACACCGTCAACTCAGTATTCAAGGGTCGTATCTCCCATAATGCACCATGTGGGGTCGCTTCTAATGGCATAACAATTGCGGTACGGTATCAGTGTAAAACATGAGCAAAATTCTTGGTACCGTCTGCGACTGCATACGACAGTTTTTAAGCAGTGATTTATCTACCAATAGTTAAAAATCCGATGAATCAGGCATTTATAAGATGTTTAGGAAACATCGCAATTTAGATGTACAAAATTTAGATTTTTTTTTTATTTTAACAGCGCATTTGACAACATTTGAACATAATATTTGCCGAAGGTAGTCTAGTTTCTGTCAATCACCGTCTACAGAATTTTCTGTCCTAAGTTTAAGTACAATTACTTAATATGTGTTGAAATAATATCGATTTTATGTATATTGAAGACTATCGACAAAAGTTTGCATATTAATAAAACAAAATTCATCCAAAGATTTTATTTGTAGTCTAAACGTCAATATTTAAAACCAATAATGTTGCGCGCATCGTTTGCAGTACAACCCTTATGCGGTCAATATGCGTTCTGGTGCGACGTTGAATTTCCGGCTCTGTGACACACGTGGTCTAGAGATCAATCAAGGTCTAGACATACTGGAGTTCAACTACTTGCTGGATGGAAACATCCCAGATCATTATCAGGTAAATGAAAATGCGAGTGCAAAACTATTCAAATATGCTAAAATCTGTATTGGGTTTTAGAAAGTAGTTTTTTATGTCCCCCACTATAGTAGTGGGTGACATATTGTTTTTGCCCTGTCTGTCTGTTGGTCTGTTGGTCTGTTTGCGCTAACTTTAACATTTTGCAATAACTTTAGCTATATATAAGATAACAACTTTATATTTGGCATGCATGTGTATCTCATAAAGCTGCACATTTTGAGTGGTGAAAGGTCAAGGTCATCCTTCAAGGTCAGAGGTCAAATAGTTGTGGCCAAAATCGCTCATTTTATGAATACTTTTGCAATATTGAAGATAGCAACTTCATATATGGCATGCATGTGTATCTTATGGAGTTGCATATTTTAAGTGGTGAAAGGTCAAGGTCAAGGTCATTCTTCAAGGTCAGAGGTCAAATATATGTGGCCCAAATCGCTTATTTTATAAATACTTTTGCAATATTGAAGATAGCAACTTGATATTTGGCATGCATGTGCATCTCATGGAGTTGCACATTTTGAGTGGTGAAAGGTCAAGGTCAAGGTCATCCTTTAAGGTCAGAGGTCAAATATATGTGGCCCAAATCGCTTATTTTATGAATACTTTTGCAATATTGAAGATAGCAACTTGATGTTTGGCATGCATGTGTATCTCATGGAGCTGCACATTTTGAGTGGTGAAAGGTCAAGGTCAATGTCATCCTTCACAAGGTCAAGGACATCCTTCAAGGTCAAACATCATATAGGGGGACATTGTGTTTCACAAACACATCTTGTTTTCTAAATATGTCAACTGTTTTTCACAATTCAAAACCAAATGTTTATTTAAAGGCCCATATGGTCACTTGCATTGTATCAACTTTATAATTAAATATACAGGTACGTAATGGCCATAAATATAACAGTTTAATAGCACTACTATAAATTGGTTATTGCTATCGTCTGGAGACTTGTGAAATCAGTACCAAAAACAACATAAAAAATAGAGTTCAACAAACATTAAGCCAATATTGCTGAGAAAGTGTTGCTCAAATTAATAAATTATATGTTAAAAGGATTGTTTTTATTTATAAAAATGCGTGACTTTATCATTTGTATACACTTTTTAAATGGGTTCCACGGAATTGTAAGTTTTGTTAATAATCCAGTTATTAGTAAAGTCTTTAAGTTACCCTCGTATTCAGCATTTAATTTTATTTACAATTTTATGAACGGTACATATCCGTCCGTATAGCAAAAATGATATTCGCGAGGCGAGAGGAACACTATATTTATTATTTTAAAATAATGATATAATATATACGCTTAGAAATTATGTTTATGCTTTCCAGTTTAACCCAGTCGTACAATTTTGCCCCGATCACCCTGCGTTCGTTTATAAGCCGAGGAATACAGAAAAGATTCACTGCGTTTTGTATGTAATCGACGCTACAACTCTAGGTGACATTCCACCGAAACTGGTCGACAAGATGAGCAACTTTCAAAGACTTGTGAATCAAAAAGGTTAATACATGTGATATGTACATAGTATGCCTGTGTAAATAAAGTACTTTGGACTTTAACTATAAAAACATTTATAGGTTGCAAGTTTTCCGTTTTCATTTATGTGTACGATATTGCAATCAGGTACTGTTCTTTACTGAAAAATTAAAAATGTCACCCTAAACAACATTGGAGTGGGTCGCTATGCTGCTTGATTTGATTAATGTTGGTTAACATTTATTTTGTTATTCAAACTATGTTCGATTCAAACCAAACGTCTCATGCTTCAATATCCATAACGCTTAGTAGTTGGTGTCATACTTTTTTCCTATTTAATTAATAATGATCGCCTGGCCATTGTCTAGTATACAAGAATCCCTTTGTTTCTCACAACCTTACGTGGAAGTGCGTGACGTAATATTAGCGTTAATCAGATTTAAGATGGCAGACTGAGGGCCATCTTGTATTTTGTTACAGTCTAAGGAATGTCTGAATATCAAAACACGTTTTACCATTTGATAACCATAATTCATACTCATGATTGGTATACAATGTATATATATTTTTTCTTCTACGAAATACACAATGACGACAATCTTTTATTCTATTTTGCCAATACTGGTCTATTGTGTCTTGCAAACAAGTTTTACATATTTATACATATTGTTTTGCATCTTTATTCACTTCATCGACATGACAAGGAGTAATATGTGAGTGTTGTTCTCAATAACATTGATCTTGGCCCATTAGCGTTTGTTCTTTAATAATGCTTTCATTTGTTATTCATTTTTTATAAACACATTGTGTTGATTTTATCTACGTTTGCAGGAATTCCGCAAGCTGTTATGCTGACCAAAGTCGACCTGGCGTGTCAGAATGTTGCCAGTACACTCTCCAGCGTGTTCACCAGCAAGAAAATTGAGGACGCTGTGAACAAAGTATCCAGCATGTTCGGGTTGCCTAGAAACCACGTACTTCCCGTGAAGAATTACGATCATGAAATAGAGCTGGATGACAACATCAGCATCCTGGCGTTGCTTGCACTGCGTCAGCTACTGCACTTTGCAGAGGATTACATTCAGGTTCTGCAAGACAAACTAAAATCTTCCAACGAGAAGCCTAACAAACGAGAATCAATTGAAAAAGGCAGTGACCAAGAATAATGGAAGACATTTCGAAGCTTAAACTAGTTTATCGTACATGTGTGTATTTTAATTTTAGGTTTCGAAATGTTAACCCGAATGTTATATTGGTGAGAGGGTCAAGTTATTGAATGCAACTGGTTAATTTTCTATTATCATATTGTATAAATGTGTGATATCGATCGGTATATGAACATATAAACTATTTATGACGTGTGCTTTTATTTTAACATTGTTTTAAATTTGTAATGTCTGTTACGTAGTGATTGTGCATATATTATATAATATCTCTTTCATTTGATGGACTTTCTCGACAGAATACTTTACAATTAATACATATTTTTAAGTGAATGTAAATCATTTAAACACATTAAAACAGTACTAAAACGGAGGATGCAGGTAGGTAATAATTAAACGTTAATAATATGTCATGATCAACCTTGATGTTAATGTTTAAAAGTGACGTGCAAAATGTGGCAATACATGTTTAGTATCAACAAGAAATGTAGTGTATAGAACGCAAATTAAATCATTATTAAAGCATTATTATTAATAAAATTTAAATTATATTATTTTTGATTTAACGGTCACCTGTCGTATGCGGCCATAGTCCAGTATACTTCTCAACGAAAGCCATGTACACATGTGTTAAAGGGGCCTTTTGACAGATTTCGGCATGTTTTGCAGTGTGTCATTAAATGCTTTATATTGATAACTGTAAACATTGGATCTAAAAAGCTCCAGTACAAAATCAAGAATAATTTTTTTTTAAAGAAAAAAGGTAACCCTCAGCAGGGCTCGAACCACTGACCCCTGGAATCCAGGATTAAAAAGTCTTCCACTTAGACCACTCGGCCATCCTTCCTGATACAAAGTCAGATGTATTTTATACTTTATATAAGCAATCCTTGAGGTTTCACGAAATATAACGACAACAACAGAACTCCCAAAAGTATTAATTCGTTTCGCGTTGCAACGCTTTATAATTTTCAGGTTTTAAAAACGTCAAAAGATGCATAAAATGGCTATTTTAGAGCATGGTAAATGTTCAGTATTACTGTTACCTCACAAATATCATAACTAAAACGAAAATTTGCGAATCTGAAACATTTTTTTTTTGTCAATTTGCCCAAACGTGAAGAGGCCCCTTTAAGCGATAACAAGGCAATCACTTCGAGGTTCAAAAAGTGAACATTCAAATCAATCTCCGATATTTTTGTATCGTAGATCTAACGTTATAGCGTCTTTTGTGTGGCTAATGCACGGGTACAGAATCTTATGGGGTCAACCTCCTTTAGTATTATAAATGTGACCCACTGTGAGAAAACAAATACTAGGGTGTAAAAACAACTACGTTAATGTTAAAAATTGCGCGCGTAACGACATCCCGCATCAGTAACGTCGACGTCATTATGACGACTTTATGCATACATATACCAATAATGCATAATGCATGTTCTAAGTTTCAAAGTGCAATGTTTTGCACAGCTATTGGAACAAACATGAATAAATATGCATACATATATCAGGGTAAATACATCACACAAGTGATAACATCTACATGCATCTATAAGTCATAGCTGTTTAACCCAGTTTTTCACCTTAGATGACCTTTACATAACGCCAGCAGACCCGAATGAATAAACACCATTCATTCTATTGGCTGATTTTAGCATTATTCACCGGAACATTAGAAACATCACCGCGTTTTTGAAGTATAGTATGTTTCACTGTTCAGTGTAGAGAAATGCGAACTACTCTCTTTGGTTCATACGAAACATAGAAACACATTTTGACCCAGTTACAATTAAGCATAACCGGTAAGTTTCATCCCCAATTCCACAAGACCTTCATGGTTACTGCTGGGTCAGTAAATCGCAAGTGGAAGACGGCGTGTACTATCAATAAACTCATTATGTTGATAACCCAGAAATGCTTTAAATATATCAAATAACACTAATTTTATGGAAAGACATTAATGACAACCTTCGATAAATGTCATTTGTTTTGTATTGTGAGACAAAACCACCGAAATAGTATAGTGTCCCTGATAGAAGGGAAATCGTTTAATTATCTAGCCACACATTCATGACGAACGCGGTCAGTTTTTCTGAAAATCGTTTCTGCCAGCCAGAATAGGCTACCGGCATTTGCCAGTTTGCTCTAAATAACACAGTGTTTAAAATGGAAAGCAACGTAGTTTGATGCTCAATTTACAAGACGCAATTAGATTTTTAAAGACCCGCGTCATTCGAAAATGGGTCAAATGCAATAGGCTGCCAGTGTAGCTCCAGCCCAGCATGCGCATCCGCGCAATCTTGTCACGATATGTATACCGAAGAGGATACTCAAAATATACCATGAAACCATGTGTGTGTGTTTTTTTTTATTAAGGAAAGCGTTGCGAAAATACGAATGCTGGGCTCGAGCTACGCTGGACCCATATGCCATAAGACCAAATTTCGAATTACGCGGATATAACAGTGTTATTTGAGTGTTTGGAAAGAAAACTGCGTATTAATGATTAGATGAACACGTATAATAAAAATTAATATACTTTATAGTTTATCCCAGTCGTACACTTTTGCCCCGATAAGCCTGCGTTTGTTTATAAACAATTAACGCATTTTCCATTTTTCATTTCTTGGTACGGTATTACAATCAAGTAGTGTTATTCAATTGAGAAATTTACATAGTCAGCAAGTAGTGTTATTAAATTGAGAAATCAACATAGTCAGTAAACATTAACGATTTGTGTCATTCCACACATTCAATTTTCAGAAAAAATGTCTCATGTGTCACATTTATAACGCTTTGTAGTTTGTATAATATTTTGGTGATTAAATCGATTATGGGCAGAAGTGTAGTATACACTATTCCTTTTAGTTCACATAAAACTGTTTAAAACTGCACAGCATAGTATTTGCAGATGGAAGCCTGGCAGCTTGTTTGTATTTCGATAAAGTTTAAGGAATGGCACAACTTCACAATAGTTGAACACAATTGGTCCATTTTGTCAAGAAAATTGCTTTGGACATTGATGCCAGTTTGTTTGACATTATGCTTTAGTAACGTCATCAACCTGGTTAGGATAACTATGTGAGTATTGGTCTCGTTAAAATTTAAAATGGTTCAATCTGTTTGTTCTTTAAATCATGTTTTCATGTTTCTTTCAATATTTTATATCTTCTCATATGTTATGTTTTGAAGGAGTAGCAATAAACGCTCTAGCTTTTTTCTGTAAGCGAACTAAAGCATAATTGTGTTGATTGTTTAATGCGATTGTAGGAATTCCACAAGCGGTTTTGCTCATCAAACTCGGCCTGGCCTGTCAGGATGCTGCCAGTACACTCTCCAACGTGTTAACCAGGAAGAAAAGTGAGGGCGATATGCACATGAACAAAGTATTCAACATGTTCGGTTTGCCTAGAAACCATGTATTTTCGGTGAAAAACTACCAGAATAAGTCGGAGCTAGATGACAACATTAGCATTTTGATTTAGCTTGCACTGCGCCAGCTACTCTACTTTGCAGAGGATTACTTACAGGTTCCTCGGGACAAACAGAAGGCGTGCAATCTCTCCGATGAGAACAAACGAGAACCACTTAAAAATGCAATTGCAACAAAGAATGATACAGTGAATTGAATTTTTAGCATCGACTATTTAAAGCAGTAAATAAGATACTATACTAATTTCTTTGTAGATAAATGTTGTATTGTTCGTTTTGTATTGGTGATGGTTGATTGCATATATAACTTAAGTGTTTACTTTAATTTTGTATCGATATGTTACTAAAGGTATAGACCCCCTAAAGTAAAAAAAAGTATCTTATTTTATTCTGAATGTCAAATAGCTGTAAAAATGCCACTATCCACGAAATCGTAATATGCTCATGCAATTGCATTCAAATTTCATAAAATATAATTTACATTGATTTTTCATGTATTTTGAAATAAAATACTTTTTGGTTTTTTGCTTAATGTCGACAAATGATTTTTCTTTAAATATATGAATGTAATTAATTTATGTTCATATCATATAAGAGCTGTTTCATTTCTTATGGATAATCAGACCAGTTTATGAACATAATTAACGAATAACCGCACATCATTGGTCATTTTCACATAATGAAACATGACGCAATATATATTTACGAACATTTATTGGTATCAGAATTGTAATATGCATATTAACAGTCTACAGTTTGTTTTTACATATTAAGTTACATTTTTAAAATACAAAAAACTATTGTAATAAAACTAAATATATGTACTGACATACGTAGTTGTAAATGGTGAAATTAAGATTAAGATGAACTTATAACTAATTAAACAATAGTTTGTTCATCTTGTGATAAGGCAATTTTCTTAATGTAAAAGCATATATAGTACAATTGATGTTATATTCACCACACTATCATACATCTATGTTTTAAATTATTAAAATTGCCTTAGAAATGAATCTTCCGCAATTTGAATTATATGGTCAAGTGTTTGTACTTTTTACCTTATTTAGATCCTATAAATGTAATATATAATACTCAATATATGCGTTTGTATAAATGTTTTAAAGCATAACATCAAATTGTGTTGATCCATGCGTGTTTAAACCGTTCAACGATACTGTCACATGAGTGTATTTTGAACTACTTACTCCCTTTGATTTTGATAAACGATAACATGATATCAGTGTTACTTTGAAATTTTGTGTTGCATTATAACACAGAACGGAAGTGACTGCGTGAGTATTTGTTCAAAAACGAAACTAACTACTGGTCTTGGTTGCAGTATATCAGGTAAACAAAAGTCCTGATATTGGTTATAAGGAACATGTAAGGCTTGGTTTAATATGTTCATGTACGCTATCAGTGTACTGTCTGTATGTGTAAAATCGTCTTAATTGTAGCGTGTTTCATTTTGATTGTTTTGTTTATCAAATATTACAGATCAAATATTTTCCGAAAACTGCTTTCATGTAAAAGACTTGGGACAATAATACGAAGCATTTATTTGGAATCGGTTTATTTATGCTAGCAAGGTCTAGGGGAAAACGTGGCAAATTCGAACGAAAAATACAAATAATATTATGCATTGTATAGATGAATTGCAAATTTATTAAACATAAAAAACGCAGTTAAGTGTGCATGGGTACGAAAACGAAAGTACAGATCCCCCTACCAGATGTTAATATAGTAAGCACCTCTTTAGTAACCCAGATGAACATATTTTTGCTCTACTAATATGCTGTGAAATTCCCTATTAAATATGTTTCGAGAACTAAAAGATAGTTTTAATTGTAATATCATTGATGTTTCAACAATTGAAAATAACCTTATGCAATCAATCACACTGTGCTTCCGTGTATGAAATGGTATATTTCTCATACAATAATTGATTTTTTTTTTAAAATGATTCTCTTACACGCCTTTTAACTTGTTTAGTGTGTAAATTTCTTATAAATGGATTAAGTGACGCACAGAACGCTACCTGCGTAAAGAAACTTTCATTAAACCTGTATCTTTCAACGTGTAGAAAGCATTGTACGCATCATATAATATGCCACTTATATAATCAATAGTAACGTTTTAATCCAACTTTTATATGCATTCAACTCATATCTACTTGGTCCAGCCGTGTTAATCCCGTTCAATGATAATGTCACACGTTTTTATTTTAAACGACTAACTACCCGTGAATTCGACATTTGATAAACGATAGCGTGATACGAGTTCTACTTTGAGCTATCGATTGTTTTGAGTACACGCAGTTACTGGGTGCGCATGCGAGCAAAAGGAAATTGGAACGTTGTGGTTGAGGTTCATCAGGTAAACACACTAAAGTAATTTTATTTTACCTCCTTATAACAAATATAAGTTTATAGATAATGGGGAACATATATTTATGTACGCAATTCATAGTAAGTGTATTACATCGTGAATGTTTCTTTTATCAAATATTACAGATTATTTAGAAAATGACTTAAAGCGTATTAGGCTTACGACGAGAATATGAAACATCTATAAAACAAAAATAAGTGTCATTTAAATTAAGCAAGGTCTAGGAAAGAAAGTGGCGAATAATAGATTTTGAAACAATTTATGTATTGTAGATGCCCCTTGTACAATTAAAAGGAATGCATTAATGATAAATGCATATCAACAAGTCTTATAGAATATCGATTTATTTAAAAATGGAGTAAAAACGAAAACGAACTAAACTACGCGGATGCAAAATGATAGGTTTTGATGTTCCAATATGTTTCCCATTTATGAAAAATTGGAACACGGACATAATAAAAAACTAAACAATAAACTATTATGATAAACACTTATCTCTGACCGTTATGAGCATATAACATCATCTTTTTGCAAGCGATCGATGTTTTAATATAAAAATAGACATTCGATTAATGTCTTAATTTTTTTGTCAAACTTTGATTTTCAAGTTTAGAATTTTTTGCATCGCTTTTGGCAATACTTAAAACGATAAATATCTTTCAACATATATTGCGAACGCTGTTCCTATACATCCCGACCACGTGTTATTTTGTAGTAAGTTAATGGCAAGTGATAAAATACATTGATCTAACCACTAGTGCATCACAATGTCTTTCACATTTATACAAAGATCTAAAAAAATGTATTCAATACAAACACCACGAGTAAAAATCTAAACGCAAACAAATGTGTATGTATAATTATTAACCTGTTACTCAAAAATGTTTACTCTCAAATATCATCACTCACTTACACAGTCGCTGAATCAAGTTTGTATACACTCACTGTTGTAATAATTAAGCCGTTTTACCGATCTAGGGTTTACTCGATAACAATCTCACTTACTACTCAATCAATCGATTCTTCTTACAAACAAGAACTCGAGTTTTCAGTAACTCTCGGCCAAACTATTGGTAAAGGCTTACTCACTGATATGCAAAAACAAAGCATTATTACAAATCTACCTAAACAAGGAAAAGATTTAGATTATCTCGCAAACTGGAGACTTATAAGTTTATTAAATACAAACTATAAATTTGCTACAAAAGCCATCGCAAACCGAATTAAACAATGCTTACCTGAAACTATATCCTTTGACCAAACCGGATATATGAAAAATCGATACATTGGAGAAAATGTCCGTTTGATATTTGATGTTATAGAACACTTAAATGCAACAGAAAAACCTGGACTGTTATTTTTGCAGATTTTGAAAAGCTTTTAACAGCTTAAACCATACATATATTATTAAATGTCTTAAGAAATTGTTTTTGGGTCAAATCGCATCCAGTGGATCGAAGTATGTTGCACTAACATTAAAAGTCTTATAATAAACAACGGGCATCTTTCAGATAGTTATGAAATTAAAAAAGGAGTCAGACGAGGCTGCCCATTATCATCCACATTATTTATTATATGCTTGCAACTTTTGTCAAACTATACTGAGAAAAATAGCAAAATTAAAGGCATAAATGTATTGAAAAAAGAAATAAACAAACCTTCTTCGCCGATGACACAACTTCTTTTCATCAATGGATGCGAGCAATCATTTAAAACATTAGTGGAAACCCTGACATAATTTAAAAAGATATCTGGCTTTAACCTTAATACCGCGAAAAAAGCGATATTACGAATTGGATCCTTGAACAAAACCAACACCAAATTCTGCAATTAAAGCCATTTTATTTGGACATCTCCAGAAACAAAAACTGTAGGAATCACTTTTGTAACCAAAGTGATTTGAATGTACAAAATAATTTAATCCCAAAGCTGAATGAGTTTAAAACATGTTGAAACAATGTCAACACAGGAAACTTTCCATAATGGGCAAAATTACTGTCATTAAAAACGTTTGCGTTGCCAAAATTAATCTACCCATTTTCAGTTTAACTGAACCCTTCTAGCATAATACTGAATAATAAAAAAACGACAGTATATTTAACTTTATATGGAATAACAAGCCTGGCAAAATTAAAAGAAACATTTTGTATAAAAAGTATGAAAGTGGTGGTTTAAACCTTACAAACATTAATAAATTCTTAACTTCAATAAAAAGTAGCTTGATAAAAAGATATTTACACTCAGAAAACTGTGGTAAATGGAAAATTTTATAGGACTTGAGATTAAATAAATATGGAAACGAACTAATTTTTGAAAGTGAACTCAGTGAAAAAACTATAACAGAAAAAAGCGGAGGGAACACTTTTCTTCACGACCGTCATTACATTGTGGTATGCAGCAAATGCCATATACAGGTCACAGCATTCACAAAAACGCATCAAAAAGGAAATGATATGGAACAACAAGTCAATAACCGCCAACGGAAAAAACATTATTTTATCGCGATTGGTATGACAGAGGTATAAAATAAATTTGTCAACTTTTTTGACTTTAGAAATAAAACGGTGTATAATTTTGAAAACATTAAATATCTCTACGACATCAATAACAACGACGTTATGAAATTCAATACCTTAATCACATCAATCCCAGCAAATATAAAACTGAAGAAAGCATTAATGACCTCGATATCAATCAACCAGACGAAACTTTGTCAAAAGAGTAATTCAAAACAAAATACCCTCATACATTGACATACGATATTCAGTTGCAAAACGAGGACCCTGACATTATATAAAACAAATGGAACACAAATTTTACCGATATAGACTCAACCACTTGGAATAAAATCGATATTGTACCCCAAATTTCAGCCATCGGACATGTCTTTACGGCAGCTTTTCAATATAAATGTATCATGCGACTTGTCCCCAACAAATACATATCATTTAAATGCAAACTTAGCAACAGCACATTGTGTGATTTCTGTCAATCACATATTGAAACAATAGACCACTTATTTTGGGAGTGCCAACACGTTCAAATGATATGGAAAAAAATGGAAACATTTCTGGTCAGTAAAAACATATTAATTAAAATTAATAACACCAATGCTTTCTTTGGATGCACTGAAAAAACTACACTCAGATGTATTTAACTTTATTATGATGCTATTAAAATCTTTTATATTTAACATGAAATACACAAAATGCATACCAACCTGTCCTCACTTTATTGAATACCTAAATACGGGAATATAAATTGATTGTGAGATTTCCCTCGTAAAAAATAAATATAAGCAACACCAAAAAATGGGTTCAATTCAGGCGATTCATACCTTCTACAAACCATAAATAATGATATTTATACAAATTTTATGGCAAAACAATTAAAAATAATCTTTCTCAAAAGAAAAACAAAAACAACATTTCGATTGAAACACACCATGTTGTAAAAATTTCTTGTATTTAATTGTTCTAGATATAAAACCACTATGTTTCGTAAAGATAACAGATTTGCTGTAAATCACAAACTTCTTTATATGACATTGACACTGTCAACATTATAATGTATTCACGCATACGCTAAACATTGACATGTTAAGTACAAAATATTACATATTTTCAAACACTTTCTTATGTATTCCGTTTTCTGGTAATTATCGATGTAAACTACATTGTAAAGAAATATGAGAAATAAATGAGAAAAAAAACAACTCTCGGCCAAATTGATGCATCAACTTTATAAAGCACTCATAAAATAACTAAATACATACATAAAACTTACTGACGTACATTTAACTTAAACATTCATTATTTATTTAGCTTTCCACGTAAATTTACTATGTCATATTAAAGTAAAAAACACCAAACACCAGCAATACATAGTTTGAAAGTCACGTTATTTTTAAATCAATGAATCGCAAAAAACACTTACTTTAAATCTTAAAATGAGAACGACTCTGTCACTGATTTTGTCATATGATATACACGTTGTAAAAGGCAAAATTACGTCTGGAACAAGTAGACGTATACATACATTTTTACATTAACTGTCCCTAATGAAAGTACTGATTGTAATTATACTATAGTTTTGCTTTAGATTAGAGAATGGCGGGACAGTTGTCAGATAAGTACATGGGTCAGCTAGAGTCCTGGATTGGTACGGGACCCAAGATCTTCACCCTTCTCTACCAAATAACCAGGGACGGGTGTAACGCTACAACATTCCACCAGAAGTGTGATAATCAGGGACCCACTGTGACGGTGCTGTACAACCAACAAGGATCGGTGTATCGGGGGTATGGGAGTTTGAACTGGAACAGCAGCAGCTCGAATATAAAAGATGCAAACGCGTTTATCTTTCAACTAAGGTATTCCGGCAGCGATAAACCAACCAAGTTTGCAATAATAGATAAGCATACACAATATGGTTTGAATGGACATCCTACATACGGGCCAACGTTTGGTGGTGGACATGATCTACAAGCATTCACTGGTACAGTGAACAGCTCTGGTGTTTTTTTCGCTTTAAACGGCTACATGAATGCACATTCCTTCGACTACCAAGGCCTTACTGTCGACAAAATAAACAATGGCAACTTGCAAGTGACCGAACTAGAGGTATACGCCATAACAGGTACGGCATTCTGTAAAAATGTGTTTTTTGACACCCAATTTAGGAAACGTTCAGCAGTAC
>NC_068359.1:89034852-89047352 GCF_020536995.1 Dreissena polymorpha
TGTTTTCTATAGATTTCAGCAAGATCCCACCAATGGATAATAGACATACAAGACCCCCACTGTTGACATTATATGTTACAGTCATTGAGGCAACTGTTGAAGACAACACCCACAGTCTAGAATCTGTACAGGAGTCAGAGCCTCTCATGATACAACATGCCAGTGTTGACTGTGCTGATCATATGCAATCTACAGGTTTCACTTTGGTTCTTTCAGAGTCCATGTCAACTGCTGCCAGTGAAGGGCCAGCCAGTCTGACCCATGATGAATGAGGCAGCCAAATCTCAAGGTATGAACTAAATTTGAAGACGGGTTTCTCTGCATTTTCTATCATTATGTGACAGAGTCTTATGTCATGACTGTATTAAAGTAAATGAGTAGTCCAAGTCAAGTGTGATGCTCTAGACGACCTCCTCTGTGATCTACAGGGTTACAACAATGTGCTTGTAAAAGTCCTTGTAAAGTACAAAGTAGGCAGTTTGCTATGAAAGTTAATGTTTAGTACTTGTTCTTCCAAGAAATGATAGTTCTGCGAACTGTCAGTTCTTATATGTGTGAAAAATTGGTTTAAACTGGTGTTAAACAGTTTCAGTTAGTTCATTTTACCTCCTAACATGTTCAGGTGTTGTGCATTTTTATCAGGAAACCTTGCTCTACAATATTCAATCATTGTATCACTTGCAGTGTTTCTGCTGTGAAATTTACTGTTGGGGACCCTTTAGGATTACAAAAGTGGGGACAAAAAGAAAAAATATGGGGACACAGAAATATTTTTGTAGCAGAATTAAATGTGTGGAAACTAATAACCTTTAACTTGAACTTTTTAAACGTGCTTAAACTTCTTACAGTCAGGTTGTAACATTGTTATTAAAACTGGAACATTCAAAAAACTTTTTAACACTGTCAAACAGTTGTCAACATATTTACAAAACTTTGAAAAAATTTATGGTCATTGGACTCCGCATGTCAAAGTACTTGTTCGATAATTAGAAATACCGATAGTAAAGGCGTTTTCTTTTTTGCTTTATGCACAATCTGCATGTCATTTTGTTGTTGTCAAACAGTGACCAGGACATTTTTGAAGCCAATTTTCTTGGAATGTACGTTTAGGGGCAGACTTTTTTCGTAATTGCTAAACGATGTTGGGACTTGGGAAGACTCTGTTGGGTTGTTAATATTATTGTCATATTTTCTAATTTTACTTGCCGGAGGAAAAAAAAAAATGATTTTGTTTTCTTTGGCCTGTCACTTTAAGCCATTTGATAGGTTCGGAAATTTCCTTGATATCTGATTGGTTGTTATAATCTCAACTTACCAATGAAATAGAGTGTTAATATTAAATAATTAACCATTGGCTGCGAAATGACGTCATGTCCAATGAAATAGTTTGTTCTGGTTACACATTCACTCGATTACTTTACCGACTTACAAATTGAATCGATTAGTTTTTATTTCTAATTCATGTGCGCCCGCGGACCCATATACAGAAAACGGGTGGGGACAAATATTTGTTTTTGCGACAATAACACAAGGGCGCATCCACGGCAGAACACTGACTTATGTTGATACTTTGTGTGCAAGGATCAATTCAGTAGAAAAGTCAACAAATAAAGGGCTTACAGTCACCTGAACAAATGAGTTTGCTGCTTAGAGTGTATATTTTCCCAAAAATATTTGAAAATTTCCCCTCTTGGAGTGTAGTTCAATTTTAATCAATACCTCGTTTAAAATAATTCACAGAAAAGCCAAAAAATGTTGATCTTTGAACATAAACATAACATGTTGATGACAAAAAACGTTGGAATAATGTTTTTCTCTCTGTGTATGGTGAATTATGGTGTTACAACTTGATTTTGTATGTTACTTGCTTAGCATTGAAATTTCCCCTTTTACACGTGAATTATCCCCCTCTCAGGGGACCCGACCCCTTTTCCCCAAAACTGAAAAACACACTGACATGATACTCATTGCTATTTTATTTTTTATATCTATTCTTGTTTTAGGGACAGGGACAAGAAAAGGAATGAACGAAAGTGGGCCAGCGAAGAGAACATATGTTTCATGAACTTTTTTAGAGATGAATTAAGAGAAAAAAAAATGCCATCTGGCTCAAAAATAATGGGGTCCCTAAAATACTTACCGGAAGAACAGTGGCCCAGATAAGGGCAAGGGTCCATAACATTATTATGGAAAAACAAAAATGGAAAAAGAATTGTTGAACTGTGGAATATGTTTATGCCCCTGGTAGGGTGGCATATAGCAGTTGAACTGTCCGTCAGTCAGTCAGTCTGTCCATCTGGCCGAAAACTTATATGGCCATAACTTTTCAATATTGAACATAGCAACTTGATATTATACCCCTATTACAATTGGTAATGGGGGCTATATAGGAGTCACGTTGTCGGTCTGTCCCGATATTTCATCCGATCTTCACCAAACTTGGTCAGTAGTTGTATGTAGATAATGTCTAGATCAAGTTGAATATGGGTCATGCCAGGTCAAAAACTTGGTCATGGGGTCACTTAGTATGTTTTAAACTGTAAGTTTGTACGGACCATAGCTATGTTATTTATCGTTACATTTTTTAAATGACTCGGTACATTTGTTCACCATCATGGAACGGTGTGTCGCGTTAAAAGAAATTACGTCAATATCTCAAAGGGTCAAGGTCACACTTGGGAGTTCAAAGGTCAAATGCTTGTCCGGGCCATAGCTTTGTTTTTATTGTGAGATTTTAAAATCATTTGGCACATTTGTTCACCATCATTGAACAGTGTGTCGGGCGAAAGAATTACGTCGATATTTCCAAGAACAAGGGCACAATTTGAGTTTAAAGGTAAAAAATGGCCATAATTGAGCTTGTCTGGGCAATAACTATGTTGTTTATTGTGCGATTTTAAAATCGTTGGCTCTTTTGTTCACCATCATTTGACAGTGTGTCGCGCGAAAGAATTACGTCGATATCTTCAAACTCAAAGTTGTAGTTTTAGTTCAAAGGTCAAAAATGGCAATAAATTATCTTGTCTGGGCCATAAATATGTCATTCATTGTAAGATTTTAAAATGACTCTGTACATCAATTTTGTTCAAAGTCATTGGAAGGCTTGTCATGTGAAACAATTCAAGAGTTCAAAGGTAAAAATGGCTATAAATGATAATGGCATAATGATTCTTAAAAAATCGCCATAAATTGTATTATCTTGTTTTGTGAAGACAGCATACAAAATAGTCTGTGTCAATGCGTTATGTGGGGGTATATGTCACGTCTGTGACAAAGCTCCAGTTGGCATGCATGTGCATCTTGTGAAGCTGCACATATTGAGTGGTGAAAAGTGAAGGTCAAGGTAATCCTTCAAGGTTAAATGTTAAATATATTGCTTCTGTCCGTCCGTCTGAAAACTTTAAAATTGGCCATAACTTTTGAGCTCACCTGAGTGCAACATGCTTCATGGTGAGCTTTGTGATTGCCTTTTGTCCGTTGTGCGTTGTATGTCGTCAACATTTTGCCTTGTGAACACTCTAGATGCCACATTTATTGTCTGATCTTCATGAAATTTTGCAGAACATTTGTCACATTGATACCTCGACTGAGTTCGAAACTGGGTCATGCTGGGTCAAAAATTAGGTCACTAGGTCAAAAAAACAACAAAAAAACTTGTGAACACTGTAGAAGTCCAATCTTCATGTAACTTTGTCAAAATGTTTGTCTAAATGATATTTTGGTTTAGTTAAAAATTGGTTCCGGTCCGTTGAAAAACATGGCCGCCAGGGGCGGGGGCAGTTTTCCTTATATGGCTATAGAGAAACCTTGTGAACACTTTAGAAGTCAAAATGTTTGCCTAATCATCATGAAACTTGGTCAAAACATTGGTTTTATTTATATTTTGGACGAGTTTGAAAATGGTCCAGATCAGTGAAAAACATGGCCGCCAAGGGCGGGGGAGTTTTCCTTATGTCTTTAGTTAAACATTGCTAACACTCTAGAGGCCACATTTATTGTCCATTCTTCATGAAATTTGGTCAGAAGTTTGGTCTCAATGATATCTTAGACGAGCTGAAAATGGTTACGTTTGCTTGAAAAACATGGCTGCCAAAGGGCGGGGCATTTTTCCTTATATGGCTATATATGGCTATAGTAAAATCTTGTTAACACTCTTGAGGCCACATTTATTTTCCGATCTTCATGAAACTTGGTCAGAATATTCATCCCAAAAAATATCGTAGACAAGTTAAAAAATGATGCTGGTTGGTTGAAAAACATGTCCGCCAGGGGGTGGGGCATTTTACCTTATATGGCTATAGTAAAACTTTGTTAACACTCTATAGGCCACATTTATTTTCTTATCTTCATGAAACTTGGTCAGAAGATTTGTCCTAATGATATCTTGGATTAGTTCAAAAATAGTTTCGTTTGCTTAAAAAACATGGCCACCAGGGGGCGGGGCATTTTTCCTAATATGGTTATGTATCATGCTTTACTAAAACATTGTAAACACTCTGTAGGCCACATTTATTTTCCGATTATTATGAAACTTGGTCAGATGATTTGTCCTAATGATATCTTGGATGAGTTCAAAAATGGTTCTAGTTGGTGGAAAAACATGGCCACTAAGGGGGCGTGGTATTTTTCCTTATATGGCTAAAGTAAAACCCTGTTAAAACTCTAGAAGCCATATTTATTGTACGATCATCATGACACTTTGTCAGAAGATTTGTCCCAATGATATTTGGACAAGTTTGAAATTGGTTCCAGTTGCTAAGAAAAACATGGCCACCAGTGGGCGGGGCATTTTTCCTTATATGGACTTATGAATCTTCTTGAAACTTTGTCAGTATATTAGTTTAAATGATATCTTGGATGTGTTTTTCACGTTGACATTTGAAGCTTTAACTTTGTATGATTCTAAATATGTGTCAATGCTGTCAGTTGAATTTTGAAATATGAAGTTTTACATTTTTTGTAGATTAAATAATTTGTAAAATGTTGCAGTTTCGTCAATCAGTTTTATAAGATATTGAGCTTTAGTTATGATGCAGATTGTAAGATTCTTAATATCTTTCAATATTGTGGATAAGTTTTTGAGATATCAAGCTTTGAGTTTTATGCAAATTGTATGATTTTAAAATGTTTTAATGGTGTTGATCAGTGTAATGAAGATTGCATAATTTTTATGTTTTAATTCTGTCTATTGGTTTTCAAAATGAAAGACTTTGATTTTGTAAGTGCACTTTTATCTCCTGAAAGATTCTTTTCTAGTGTTTAGTTTATATTTTAAGGCTGTTTGCAAACTCGAAGTGAAAACAGTTCTATTACAATTTGGTAAGGACATGACATTGCATATCTGATTTTAAAATGTACTTTGCTGGCAACGTGTAATTTTCTGAAATGTCTTAGTAAGACTGTTGTTTGCAATCAAAAGGTCTGTGCTTCAAATACAGGGTAATGCATGTTTTTTTGTCCAAATTTATGGCGATTCAGACATTGTTCTATGTAAATTTGGGGTTTGCTTGAAGGTTCAGTCTATTTTTATGTCCCTCACTATAGTAGTGGGGGACATATTGTTTTTGTCCTGTCTGTTGGTTGGTTGGTTGATCTGTTTACGCCAACTTTAACATTTGCAATAACTTTTGCAATATTGAAGATAGCAACTTGATATTTGGCATGCATATGTATCTCATAGAGCTGCACATTTTAATTTTCTGAAAGGTCAAGGTCAGAGGTCAAATATATGTGGCCAAAATCGCTCATTTTATGAATACTTTTGCAATATTGAAGATAGCAACTTCATATTTGGCAAGCATGTGTATCTCATGGAGCTGCACATTTTGAGTGGTGAAAGGTCAAGGTCATAATTCAATGTCATAGGTCGAATATATGGCTTCAAAGCGGCGCAGTAAGGGGGATTGTGTTTTACGAACACAGCTCTTGTTGTTAACTGCCTTTTTAGTCCCTTACCAGTGTTTCACTAAAGTCCGTGTACTTTGGACTCATTTCAAGTTGACATTTGAAGCTTTAACTTTGTATGATTCTAAATATGTGTCAATGCTGTCGGTTGAATTTTGAAATATGAAGTTTTTCATTTTTTGTAGATTAAATAATTTGTAAAATGTTGCAGTTTAGTCAATCAGTTTTATAAGATATTGAGCTTTAGTTATGATGCAGATTGTAAGATTCTTAATATCTTTCAATATTGTGGATAAGTTTTTGAGTTATCAAGCTTTGAATTTTATGCAAATTGTATGATTTAAAATGTTTTAATTTGTTGATCAGTGTACTGAAGATTGTATACTTTTTATATGTTATAATTCTGTCTATTGGTTTTCAAAATGAAAGACTTTGATTTTGTAAGTGCACTTTTATCTCATTATGCCCCCCTTCGAAGAAGAGGGGGTATATTGCTTTGCTCATGTCGGTCGGTCTGTCGGTATGTCAGTTTGTCGGTCCGTCCACCAGGTGGTTGTCAGACGATAACTCAAGAACGCTTGGGCCTAGGATCATGAAACTCCATAGGTACATTGATCATGACTCGCAGATGATCCCTATTGATTTTGAGGTCAAAGGTCAAGGTCACGGTGACCCAAAATAGTAAAATGGTTTCCGGATGATAACTCAAAAATTCATACGCCTAGGATCATGAAACTTCATGGCTAGATTGATCATGACTTGCAGATGACCCCTATTGATTTTGAGGTCACTAGGTCAAAGGTCAAGGTCACGGTGACCCGAAATAGTAAAATGGTTTTCAGATGATAACTCAAGAACGCATATGCCTAGGATCATGAAACTTCACAGGTAGATTGATCATGACTCACAGATGACCCTTATTGATTTTGAGGTCACAAGGTCAAGGTCACGGTGACCCGAAATAGTAAAATGATTTTCGGATGATAACTCAAGAACGCTTTTGCCTAGGATCATGACACTTCATAGGTACATTGATCGTGACTCACAGATGACCCCTATTGATTTTCAGGTCACTAGGTCAAAGGTCAAGGTCACAGTGACAAAAAACGTATTCACACAATGGCTGCCACTACAACGGACAGCCCATATGGGGGGCATGCTTGTTTTACAAACAGCCCTTGTTAAAGATTCTTTTCTAGTGTTTAGTTTATATTTTAAGGCTGTTTGCAAACTCGAAGTGAAAACAGCTCTAGTACAATTTGGTAAGGACATGACATTGCATATCTGATTTAAAAATGTACTTTGCTGGCAACGTGTAATTTTCAGAAATGTCTTAGTAAGTAAGACTGTTGTTTGCAATCAAAAGGTCTGTGCTTCAAATCCAGGAAAATGCATGTTTTTTGTCCAAATTTATGTCAATTCAGACATTGTTCTGTGTAAATATGGGGTTTGCTTGTAGGATCAGTCTATTTTTATGTCCCCCACTATAGTAGTGGGGGACATGTTGTTTTTGCTCTGTCGGTCTGTTGATTGGTTGGTTGGTCTGTTTATGCCAACTTTAACATTTTGCAATATTGAAAGTAGCAACTTGATATTTGGCATGCAAATGCATCTCCTGAAGCTGCACATTATCATTGGTGAAAGGTCAAGGTCATCCTTCAAGGTCAGAGGTCAAATATATGTGGCCAAAATCGCTCATTTTATGAATTCTTTTGCAATATTGAAGATAGCAACTTGATATTTGCCAAGCATGTGTATCTCATTGAGCTGCACATTTTGAGTGGTGAAAGGTCAAGGTCATCCTTCAAGGTCAGAGGTCAAATATATGTGGCCCAAATCGCTTATTTTATTAATACTTTTGCAATATTGAAGATAGCAACTTGAAATTTGGCATGCATGTGTATCTCATGGAGCTGCAAATTTTGAGTGTTGAAAGGTCAA
Source organism: Dreissena polymorpha (assembly GCF_020536995.1). Taxonomy (NCBI): domain Eukaryota; kingdom Metazoa; phylum Mollusca; class Bivalvia; order Myida; family Dreissenidae; genus Dreissena; species Dreissena polymorpha. The sequence goes on from NC_068359.1 coordinate 89,042,698, forward strand.
AGTCATCCTTCAAGGTCAGAGGTTAAATATATGTGGCCCAAATCGCTTATTTTATGAATACGTTTGCACTATTGAAGATAGCAACTTGATATTTGGCATGCATATGTATCTCATAGAGCTGCACATTTTGAGTGGTGAAAGGTCAAGGTCATCCTTCAAGGTCAAATATATGGGTCAAAATTGCTCATGTTATGTTACTTCTGCAATATTGAAGCTAGCAATTTTATATTTGACATGCATGTGTATCTCATGGAGCTGCACATTTTGAGTGGTGAAGGGTCAAGGTCATCCTTCAAGGTCAAACGTTATATACGGGGCATTGGGTTTCACAAACGCATCTTGTTGTGTATGTAATTAATTTTGCTTAATTTTTGTGATCCCCCGCCAACAGCGGAGGGATATTAATTTGGCATTGTCCGTCTTTCCGTCTGTCCGTCCGGCACTTTTGTGTCCGGAACCATATCTTGGAAGTGCTTTAGCAGATTTCATTGAAACTTGGTACGAGTATATATATATGGATAAGAGGATGATGCACGCCAAATGGCATTGTACATCCTTGATTAATAGCGGAGTTATGACCCTTTGTATTTGAAAAAAATGCTTTTTTGTGTGTCCAGAGCCATAACTTGTATCCAGAAGTATAATGGCGGGGGATATCAATTCAACGAATTTGCTTGTTAAATCAGTTTTTATTTTCATGATAATCATTTAGTTCGTACTGCAACTTATGATGGATTGTTACTACTATCTCCAATTATTTGTTTGTCATGGGTCCGTCACCATTTATCTCTTATATAATACTTGAATTGAGCATTTCACAATCTGACAATCATGCATATCATTTATTAGTTTCATAATAAAACGTCTGACAAGGGTCAGATAATTTTAACATATATTGTTGTTATAATTTGTCATGTGTTGTATGAATAAATGACACTTCCATGATAGAGAAAATTTAAATATATTTTTAAAGACATTTGTAAAATGAAAATGAAATAACTATACATTTTACAGTGGCTAGTCGTACGGCTAGACAAGAGGCTAGCCGCACGGCCCCGTACGGGTAGACAATAGGTTTGCCGTACGGCTCTGTACGTATAGCCTTTCCTATGGATATTGTCTAAGTTAAAGACAACCATTTTCAGTGAACTGATAAATTGCCTGTATGAAACCATATATTTATCCATTGTCTGAACGACAATTAAATTATTTGTGTGACTCCATTTCTGAGAAGTACCTTGGCCGTCATTGAATTTCATAATATCGATGCCGCAACTAATTAAAACAGTTTTCACTCCTTACATAGGAAAGTCGTCTTATTAAAGAATCAAATTAGAAACCGATTTAAATTATGTGTGTGTAAGTCAATTTCTAGAACGTAACTTTGACGGCTGTCGTCATTAAATTTCAAAATATCGATGCCGCAACTCTTTAATACAGGTTTTTCACGCCTTAGGAACGTCGACTAATTAATGAATCAAATAAGCAACCGTATGACATGAAAGGAAGCCGTGAAAGATGACGAATTTTTAAAGCGAGATTATACGATTTTTTCAAATATTTATTAATTTACATAAAATGTGTATAAAAAAAACAACTTATTAAACATATATTTGAACATAAACTTAAATAAAAGTTAAGAAGAACATGTGTCGATATATGCAAAATAAGCCAGATATTAAATTCTGAAATCGAAAATGTATGTACAGTCGAATTCGCCAGCATGTAAATCGTGCATGTACGATGTGAATCTAAATTTAGTTTAACGGTTCATTTTTAGTGTGAGCGTCAGCTAACGCTAATGTTTTTGCAAATCGGTATGTGCGTAGAAGCCTTAAAGGGGCCTTTTCACAGATTTGACATGTTTTGAAGTTTGTCATTAGATGCTTTATATTGATGAATGTAAACATTGGATTTTTAACGCTCCAGAAAAAAAATCAAAAATAAAATTTAAAAATGGAAAAAAGTAGCCCGTACAAGGGCTCGAACCAGTGACCCCCGGAATCCTGGAGTAAAAAACGCTTTAGCCTAATGAGCTATCCTGCCAAGCATACATGAGAGGTGTATTCTATACCTGATATAAGCAATCTTCGTAGTTTCACAAATTTAAACGATAACAACAGAACTCTCCAAATTATTCAATCGTTTCGCGTTGCAACGCTCTATAATTTTTAGGTTTTTAAATCGTGAAAAGATGCATATAATGGCTATATTAGACCATGGTTAATGTTCAGTAATACTGATTCCTCACAAATATCATAACTAAAACGAAAATTTGCGAATCTGAAACAACTATTTTCAATTTTGTCAATTTACCAAACCGTGAAAAGATCCCTTTAACTATGACATGGAAAGACAACCACTGTCCGTTGCAGCAGACTACACATTCTACTAGCGTCTGCTAGGAAAGATAACCACCACATTTGCCTGTTTATAGTCCACAACTCACTGGTGCACTGCAGTTGGTGTATATGAGTAATAGAGTTTAACAGCTTGTAAGACGATATTGGCCAGTCTAGTGTTTATCATTGAAAATCTGCACATACTGGCTGCTTTCAGAGAAAACAGGGCTTAATGCATGTCAAATAAGATAAGCCTGTGCATACTGATAAGCTTGTGCAATGCAAACACGCTAAACAAGGACGACATGTCTTATTTTATAATGTTTAAAGGGTCTCTTGTACTGGGATGACAATTTATGCATAAGCATTTAGCCCTGTTTTCCCAAAACGAAGCTAAAAATTTATTTTTTATTAATGATTTAAAAAAAAAACATCTGAACCTGTGCTTTAAGACACACTCTTTATAATTTTGAATGGATTGTGTCCATTCAAAACTTGCAATATAAAAAGCTATAACATAATTTTTTAAACTGAGTTGCGTCTAAACTTATACAACAACGAACACCTACAGTGACGTCAGCGCTTTGATAAATTCCTGCAACCATTTATTCGCCACACGAACACTAACTAAAAATACGAATGCTTCAGTTATAGGCTACTATTCCATCTGTCCGCAACCGCATATCCGCATCCGCAAAAAATAAAACAAGTAGAAATGCACTGCACTTATTCCATTCATCCGTATCCGCACGCGAATAGGCGTCCGCAATAGAACGCTCAAGTGAGCATTCTTGGGCTACTATTCCATCTATCTGTAAATGTATCCGTATCCGCAAAATATACGGACGCTATATTCCATTTATCCGCATACGTCGAACGTATCTTTATTTTTGTATATGGATAAAACTAAAAATTATAATTATTGAGATAATTATAATGAAGGACAAGCTGCTAAGCGTGAATTTAAGTAGATATAAGGTACAAATCATCGTTCTGTCCGTAAAAGGATACAAATGGTAAATACCTGAAACATCTTCTTTTAGTGCCTTGGCTATGATTTTCCATACATTTAAACTTTAAAGTATAATCAGAGTCACGATATGCAGAACTGCGTTGGTTGTATAATTCCGGGTATTTTTTCACGAATTCGATAGATTTTCAGTTTATTTTTTAGATGACAGCTACTCTCATCGTGCTAAATGCCGTCCGTATCTCGTCCGCATCCGTTTGCGGATAAATGGAATATAGCGTCCGTATAACGATTTTGCGGATACTGACGCGGATACGGATGCGGATGCGGATTGGTGGAATACTAGCCTTATTTTAGGAAAATATGTACGAAATATCTTCGTCACAATCGGCTCGGGCGCTTATTTGTCTTTGCTGCATATTACTGATTAACAGCACTAAATGACAATTCTATACTTTATAAGCCGTACGGCTAGACAATCTCAATAGGAAAGGCTATAATACGTACAGCGCCGTAAGGCTAGCCTATTGTCTAGCCGTACGGGGCCGTACGGTTAGCCTCTTGTCTAGCCGTACGGGACTGTACGACTAGCCACTGCCTTTAGTTATTGGAGGTTCTTATGTATTATACCCAGTCGCAAGTGGTATAGGCTATACTCAAATCTTTTCGTCCGTCTGTTATTGGATACTGTGATGGGTTATGTATCACATTCAATGTTGTTTTTTTGTGTTTATAAGACAAAATCAGATTTTTTTTCAAAATACCTTCCTTTTAACTAATTTGAAAGCATTTTTACAGGTCCATTCTTGCGAAGCAATAATGCAAGTTAAAGAACTGGTTTTACAAGTCCCTATTCGATATTTATGACATAACTATGACTAAAATCTTCAGAATAGTTCAAAGCACGAAATGAATATCTTTCTGTTGGACATGAGGAAGTGGACCGAATATCGATGACTGGATCATTTTCCACGAAGGCACATAAAACTACAGTAAAGTTCCGCTACTTTCAGCTTGGTCTTAATAGCATGTCGGACTTCATAATTAACAGGGTATTTTGTTCTTTATTCAATACTTTGGGACCATGCAATCTTGAAAAATTGCAATTTACAGTGTTCAATGTGGTCTTAATAGCGGTACTCTTCTTGTACTAGGAATCGCTGCGTGTTTTATTCATTATCTTTGAAATCCTTTTCGAAGCTATCATAAAAAACATTTATACTCGTGTCACGCCAGGGTGACATCACGTCAGGTTTAAACACAATAAGTAAATACATATTGTTATAACGTTTAAATATTCGTTTGACTTCTATTTTTCATTTCAATTTAATAATCCTATAAAT